>NW_020536999.1:39658295-39936942 GCF_003426905.1 Ctenocephalides felis | reverse complement strand
AGGTTCATTTAAAAAATTCGTATCAGTTACGAAATTTATTTTGCTCTTATATAAACATGCCTTAAATACTGCATAACAGCTATGTACAAGTGTAAATGTTTAATATTTTCAACAAAGTTTCAGAGAGTTTTATGTAAAAAAAGTAATTACACAAGATTGAAATTCTTGAATAATTGAAATCATGCAATAATTATGAAAAATGTTACGTTTCCAACGACGTTTCAAAGTGAAATTCTCTGTTTCTCGGCTAAAAGTTATCTAGATTTGAAACTATTTTATTCAACGCGTACTCAGATAAGAGCGCAACGTCCGATTTTTTTCGGTGAAAAAGTTTAGGCCTTCAAATCAAAATCTGTCAGGTCATCACAATAAAAATATACTAGAAATGTATTACATAAAGATCAACACCATATAGAGCCAGCGCAGCGTCAAGGGCCACAAAATGCCTCTCAAGAAAACTAATACGAAACGTGAACCGGCCAAGACAAACAATAGATTTGGAAAAACGAAAAAAGGGATTAGAAACAAAAGACGTTTGAATAGAACTAATTCTCCTGGTAATGCCAATAGAAAATCAGCAGGTCCATCGGAAATAGCTGCGGGACAAAATAAAAAAGGTGAATCGACACGGAAGGAAAGCTTCAAACGCGCGGGTTTATTTTGCGACTTTCATACAAGTATGTTTGAATGTTGGAAATGGATTTACATAATATTTGAATTTGCTCGTTTCAAGTGGGAATGGTTATTAAATTTATAAATTTATTTTGGTCATACAAATATTAAAATGTTTTTGCAAATTCTGCCAGCGCGAATGTCGATCAAACTTTTCATAAAATTTTCACCTAATGTTAAAGCCGACAAATTATTTTCTTATTCATACTTTTTTAATTAAATTGAATAATTATTATTTTAATAATTCAATTTTTTTCAGATGATAATCATGTAAATCCACCAAATTCTAAAATATCAGAAAATTCAGATGATGCTTTTTGTGAAAAATTTACCATTTTGAGAATTTCTTCTACATGTGATAATTCTATCGGAAAAGAATCTAAAATTTGCAAAGAGAACTCATTGCTAGACGAACTTTGCCACGCAACGGGCAGTTCTGATGAAAGTATGATAAAATGTTATTGTTCCATAGTTAAATAATTAATTATTATTTAGTATCACAAGAAAATTAAATGTACTACACATTTTTTTACTTTGAAGGTATAGCAAGTTCTTCGAGTGAAGGACTAAGTTCAATATCTGAAGCAAAGACATGCTCTTTTCATCGTTATCGGAAGTAACCCTGGAGAGCCAAAAAAAATATTTAAAGATGAAAAATCTGATGATAATGTAATAACTTTACATATACGTTATTTAATATATTATAACAACTGACTAAAATTTTAAAAATAATAAAAGTATTAAAATTAATCGGGATTGGTGACTTATAATTATTAGTAAAAAAATGGTTTCCTGTACACGTTTTCGTAAAAAAATTAAACCGTGTTTGAATCGATTTTTAAAGATAGCGCCTGTAATGATCGGTCAAGTTGTTATTGGATTGAGTATTTTACATCAAATTTTCTAAAGGTATGATGAAAACCATTTTTTGCAGATTATCATCTCACGCGCTCTCTTTATATACGTATATACTTTTAAATTTTACTTGATAATCATAATATAAACATCTTCCATATCATCGTAGAGTGAAATAAATATTGGAAAAAGCATCCCTTGTGAAGGCCAAGATTTATCACCTTTTAACAGCATTTTGAAGAAAAAATCTTCTGAGCTAATTGAAAGAGATGGTGGTGATATTGGAATTAGGAGTTTCTTTGACGAAACAGGTTGGCAAACCTTAAACCCTTCTTTAAATTGAGTACCAATTTTATTATTATTTTTTAATTATTCAGTACCATATTGCTACCAAGCTTATCCGAGTAAGAAAAAGCAGACGAAGAAGGTCAATTTCAGACCTCAAGTTGATATAATTCAATACGCGGGAGGAGAAGGATGTCGTGTTATTTCACGAGTTACCGAACCATTGAAAAATGAGCGCGTTCAACAGGTAAATATACATTTTAGTAATCGATATATTTTTGAATTCTTGTTTTTAATGCAACCTTTATGCAACCTTTATGCAACCAAGACTGGTCTTTTGTCTAGGTATGTCGGACTCAATACTGCTTGGTATAATACCGACTAAAACCTTCGCTTTACCCTTGCTCCCGGTCCCCACGGAAACCGCCGTTAGGCGTTACTTCGTGGGGGGAGGAGGATCAAGAATGTTATCATTCTTGCACTGAAATTATACTTATCTTTTAAATGAGCGAATTCCGATTATTTATATATGTACATATGTATTTATGTATATATGTATAAATGTATATATGATACGATATAAGCTGTCCTTAATTGAACTATTATTCCAGGCACGAAATACAGAATTAAGAAAAGGATACTTGATGCTCAAGTTTCAAAGAGTAGAAACATGGCATAAAAATATAAAATTTATCAAGTAATCGACAAACAAATTTTATATATAATACTTTTTATATAAGGCTCAATTTTACTATTTTTTGAAACGGATATTTTGGGATATGCATAATATGCATAATTTTATATGCGCTTTTATGTTTATTTGGATTAAATAAACCATTGAAATAGTAAAAATGTGATTATAAAATAATGATAACGACTTAATAAAAATTTTGAAATTAAGTTTTAAAATTAATATTTTATACTTTTCGTAGGGTAAGTTACAGTAATCGCAAAAAATGGATGTATGTGTGTATGTACCAATACACATTTTTGTCGACGATTTTGCAAACATGGATCAACCGATTTATATAATCCTAAAAATATTCGATTCGTATTGATGGCAGGCGTTTTGATTAATTTCTAGCAAAGGCAGGTGCATCGCAAATACACGGGGGAAAAATGCAAAAAAAATAAAAAATGACAATTCAGTTTTTGAGAAAACGTACTGTCCAATTCGAATTATTCAGAACTGATTTAATTTTTGAAATGACAGGTCCAGCTTTTTTATAGATCGAATAAAAAAAATAAAAAAAATCATTTGGCGTTCAAAAATAATTTTTAGACATATGCACATCAAATTATCAGATATTTTATAGAAATTTTTAGAGAAAAATATTTCAAAATTCTAATATTTTCAAAGTTCAAATAAATTGTTTTAAAATGTTTCTAAAGATTCTAATTTTTGGCACACGAGGTTCCAGCAATTTGCTTTAAGGCACGATGCCATGCACTACAAGATTAGTTTTGAATTTATATTTTACGTTAACATCCGAAGTAGAGTTACATATAACATAACGTAACAATGCAACCTTCGGATCCAACCAGGGGATGTTTTTGCCCGATTCCTCAATTTGCCCTTTAGTCACCTTTAGTCAAATCTTAACCAATTACAATTAAATTTAAAATACACAATTCGAAGCATTTCATTATCTCCTAGGAATTGACTGAAAGATTGAGAAGAAAATTTATATATTTAAGCATAAATGTACCAATACACCGCAAGATCTTTGCATTTGATCTGAGCGCATGCGTCCGCTTTTCCTCCCACCGCACCGCGTTTTTACGCGATGTCATGGCGTAATGTCACAATCAAAATCGTGAAAATTGGTATGCGAGTAGTATTGACAAGTAAGTCGCTCCTTGCTAGATTGCAAATAACACCAATTAATTTTATGCTAAAATAGAGTACTTTTACCAAAATAATGGGCCAATTTTCGTATTACTCCTTCGTGCAAACATACTAGTGCTACGATTATAACTTGAACTTGTGCATTCTACGCTAAATTTGATACAATAACCAATAAATTTGATTGGAGTTCCGGACAACGAATCCAGAACTACGCGTGTGCTACGGGGAGCAACGTAGATGGTTAATTAAGTGATCTTGAATAATTTCTTACCCTTATACAAACTTTATTGTAGTGAATTTAATTATAAAATAATTTTTAATAAATCATTACATTGAATTAAATTCAGTGTTATTACTGTTATTAATTTTACATAAAGCGCGAAACAAATTATGATGTGAAATAACGTGGACATAAATTGAAATTATGATTAATTTTGATGATACATGTTTGGAGTTATGAATTAAGTTGATTGAGTTTTCTAAGGAAGGTGAGTTGATAAACTAGGTCAATATATTTTTGTTAATTTCAAAAATAAACGCCGATAAATAGATTTATGATAAATAACATGTTTTCTTATTCAAGAGTTTACTTGCTTTACTATTTAAAATTTCAGATAACATTAATAGCAGCAGCAAGATAAATCAAGATTATAACTTAACTTGATCAAATATTTTATAACAATCAAATACATGGTGGATTTTTATTTCAACAAATATTTCTTAATAATGTACATATATGATCGATTTAGTATTTGTGATTTACTTCTTAATTAGATATATAATTGTTTATAGGTATACATGGATTCAAATTGACAAAATTGATAGTTTAACATTTTCGATTTGAGTAATTGATTCATTTCGTGAATTCTTTGCAAATAGATTTAGATTCAAGAGTTTGCATTAATGCTGATGAATAATTAGTGAAAAATGATGTTGTTAATTAATTAGTAATATAGATATATCATATATCCATATATGTGCGTTACACATATCTATAGTTTAATTATTGATATTTAACATATAAATATTTATCAAATACATCAATGACTTTTTGCATTCGGACATACAGTAATTCAATTCCGAGTACCTACTATTATGAATCTATAGTTTAATTATTGATATTTAACATAAAAATATTTATCAAATACATCAATGACTTTTTGCATTCGGATATAGAGTAATTCAATTCCAAGTACCTACTATTATGAATATATAGTTTAATTATTGATATTTAACATATAAATATTTATCAAATACATCAATGACTTTTTGCATTCGGACATACAGTAATTCAATTCCGAGTACCTACTATTATGAATCTATAGTTTAATTATTGATATTTAACATAAAAATATTTATCAAATACATCAATGACTTTTTGCATTCGGATATAGAGTAATTCAATTCCAAGTACCTACTATTATGAATATATAGTTTAATTATTGATATTTAACATATAAATATTTATCAAATACTTTTGCATTCGGATATACAGTAATTCAATTCCGAGTACCTACTATTATGAAACGTGCTTCTTACTCAAATTGTGCTTTGTTTTTAGCAGGCGTTGTTTTCATATAAAGCCTATAACTCAAAATATGATTAGTAAAATTCAATTAATTATTATTATTTATTTTTATGAAATTAATATTGTTTACTACAACCAAGGACACAAAAATGTATACGATATTTGCTTATTTATTGCCGTTTGCATTTAATCCATTCAAAATATGATTACTATCATTCAATTAATCATTATTATTTATTTTAATAATATCACTATTCTTTGTTGCAATCAAGGTCGCAAAAGTGTATTTAGTGTTATGCTTATTTATTTTCTTCTAGAATTCTATTTTTGTCTATAAATCACTAAAGTTTGCGTGTTTTCGATGTCTGCAAAAATATTTTGAATGATATACTGTGTATTAGTTTTAATCGATCGAGCTGTTTACTTTACTACAATTAGTATTATATTATTATTGTTAGTTAAAATAATTCGAAACATTATCTATTTTTTCAATGAAAATAGCTAAATTTATAAAATATTCACGCCGACAGTAATCAAAACGTTGAAATTTATTAAATTAAATCTAAAAGCTGAAAACGTCAGTCATAAAGTAAGTTTATATTAAATTATCAAGCAGTTACGGCGAGTAACGGTCATGACAACCTGAGTGATTTTATATACTCAGAAAGCTCAATTTTCTGCAAAGTTACTATAAGTATAATTGACGTTAAAATCATAATTTATGCAAAATATAGAAAAATGTTTTATTGAGTCTCATATAATCAAAGTGGTCATAAAACAGGCTATTGGATATTTGCAGAATTTTTATAAGCGTATGAGAAATTAATTTTATCTATATCAAAAGTAATTAAAAAATGTAATTTTACTTAGAACCTCCTCATGAACAGTTTTAAAAAATAACTGACTTCAAATTGAATTAAAAATAACTTGTGAATGAAACTCAAACTTTCTGTAGAAATTGCTTTTCACGAAAAATCTATAAATTCGTTCTTCCGCCAGTATTACTGCACGTACTGAGATAAATGAAAATCCTTTATAACTTTAATTGAATTTTAATATTTATATTATTTGATTTGATATAATTATAAGGTACAAATTCACGTTTAATTAGATGTAAAATTTTATCTAAAAGGTTACGAATTTGGAACAATATGGTAAAAGATAAAGCAATCAAGATAAAATGGATCAGATGAATTAATTATAATCATTATGTGTTATTATTGAAGAATCATAATATGGTTCTAGTAATATTCTAAATATACTCATACTAGAATTCAAGTAATAAATTAATTCCTGACATAATAAGCACAATAGTAAAAAGCTGTAGTCTATAAGAAAAAACATACACACCTTTGCAAACGTCAATGGCAAAAATCTTTACTGCTAACGTCATTAGAATTTGATATAAATATTTATGTACAGTTTGGTAACGTTCCCATGTTCAAACACAAGTATAAATATGGGTTTTATATATAATAAAAATATTTGATTATATAGATCGATTTAAATATATTAAAAGTTGATATAATTTTTTTGTTAAGAAATGCAATGTTGATAATATTTTATGAATCTCATTACACGGTGCAATGCAGTGCAAAAAAGTTCTATTCCATTTTGTGTTATCCAGTGTGATGTATTTGTATTTAAACTGGTACTCTATTATATAAATTCATATAAACAATCATTAGTTTGAAATCATTTGGTAGATGGAAACTTTACTTTAGATGTATCTATGCTCATTTGCTTTTGATGCTTGTACATTTGCTGAATAAACATTATGAGTCGAGTAGCTCAGAATTGAGACGATCTCACTTGAAAGTCACCGACCCACATCAAAATATATGCGATCCATCATTGTATGAAAATAACTGTTGTACAAGTGCCTTACAAATTATATTGGAAATCTCAAAATACTTCGACAGCATATTGGACGATGAATAACTGAAACCGAGTAAGGAATAGACGAATCAAAACCTTTTCATAATCTTTCATATCATAAATTTTGAAGTAATTGTTTATAACGAGTTCTTGGATGATGGATCATAGATAATCTTTATAATTATTTCATAGTTTTAAATATTTTTTTGCATCATAACGAGCCTGTCGATGGAGAACGTGGGTTTGGCAATTTTTAGTCTTTGGTTCGACCCCAGAGAACCGATTTTCACTTAGGATCATAGACCTCAAATATGACCTCAAGTGTAAATATTCTTGCGAGGGCATTGCTGCAACATACCCCCATAACTATTAGATACTAACATAATCGACACACGAGGAAAAATAGTTAACCGCTGGGTTGACATCTCGTTGAAATAGTATTTTATTTCTTCTTTCTGTTGAAACAAATAAAAAAGTATTATAATACACTCATTATCTGATGTTAGTTTGTAAGTGGTTCAGCATAACGATCAAAACAATTGTGTATGACAATTTTGTTCTAAAGACTAGAAGAAAATCCAAACTACAATTTACGCTTACCAAATTTACAACTTATAAGCTAATTTAAATAAATAAAGTTTTGCAAATTATGAAATCCATGTTAATTAATGTAGATTACATAATCCATTATTCTACAGTAATCTATTATAGTAAATTAAAACTTCTCACCCGTTTTTGCTGACACGACTATGTTTACATTATATCTTTTCCCCAATTATCGTAGTATTAAATCATATCAACTTAATGACTTGTTCCCATTTCCACTTACAAATTTGTACAAATACGTAACACGTGTCTTATGCTATATTAAAATTGAGGCAGGTCAGCATAGACTTGTGAAAGAGGCATTTATTATTTAAGCAGCTCTAAATCGAAAACGTTTATTTTGGTATACGAGCCGACGACGATTTGGATGCATTGGTCTCTAAAACGAGAATTTCTATTTTTAATTAAGTTGTAGTTGGTATGTTTTTATTGTTACATTTTAAAACTTCTTCGTTATTATTGAAAGAGCATAATATTACTGAAATATATGATGCAATGAAGTTACTGCACGTCTTTCAGAACCTTGACTTATATGATTGCTATGAATTATTACATGAGCTACATTGTATATAGACATACAAGACGTGCTACTGCTTACGTGAGCACATTGTCTTAGTAGATTATTATTATTATACTATTATAATATATTAGAGTATGCTAGTACTAGATATTTTTCCTTATTTTATTTATATTTCAACACCAATCAAAACTATGTGTGCTTTAACTCATTTCTGTTCAACATCCTATTATCATCTCGAGAGGGCAATCTAGTGATAAACCACTCACCTTTTTATGTATAGATTATATTGATCAAATTGTGATGACCATATATATGTTGCAACAATGCCCACGAGAAGCAATTTCACTTGATATCATATTTGAGATCTATTTCCTCTAGTGAAAATATAACATACTGCTTGATATCAAGCTGGCAGAGGTTGAGATTGAACCCGGAACTACTTTGTGCTCATGTGTATATACATATTTATACGTACTATTTTTCTTTGCACGTACATGGTTTCAAAAAATTAATCGACGAACTCTGTTCGATTTAGGATAAGTAATGCTTAATTAAGGATTAAAATTAGAAATATTTTAAATATGTATTGAAAATTCTCGAGAATTTATATTTTTTATTTGTTTTTTTTTTCTCGTTTTCATTGTATGTGAGCATTCGTTTGTACTGTCATTTTAGGGTAGTTATTTTATAATGAATTTTTATAAGTTATAACAGAATTTATAATTGATAGGATTGGACGTACAAGAAATTTGTAAATAGATTTAAACTTCCTCGATAATTTAATGAAAATTATAAATTTTATTTTTGAAACAAAAGTAATTTTTCATGAATGGCATTTAATCTCTCATTATAGACGCCCTTTATTATTAAAAAAATGCAATCAAATCAGTTAAGCAATAAAATTGGTTCAAATCTCTTTCATCGGGAAATCGGAATAATAGAAAAGGCCGTGAGTCATATAAGTCAAACGCGTTATAAGTAATGGGTTTTCCTGGGAAATACTCCTCAATATAAATTTACGAGTAGGAAGCTCGTAAACGATAAAGAAGCTCAGACATGGAAACACAATGGCGTGATATGAGCTTATACCCTTCGATATTCTATATCCACCCCCAGAATCGTAGGTTTACCCACATTTACTATTGCAAATATTACAAATTCACTTAAACTTGGCATGGTATCTTGTAAAAAATACATTTTTGAAAGAATAATTAAACTAGTGGTGCATGCCATCGTGCCTTAAGGCAAATTGCTAGAACTTACCGTACCGTAATGAATTATTTGAAGAATATTAAATGCTTCCAAATAGATTTTTATAAATTCTGTAACTTAAATTATTTATATTTTATAAACAAAACATTGGAGCTAATAATTTGGATGATAACGTTAATATATGTTTGCATGATAAGTAAATAAACAAAACTTAATCAAGCGAAGTTTTTATTTTTTTAATTAACTTCTAGCCTTTGTTCCGGAAGCAAAGTTTTGTACGCCTCATGTTACTTCTAATATATCAATTAATTTTACATTACAATTGTTTGCTTCAATCACTATTATTCATTATGATTTACAAAATATAGGTGCATCGAATCAAATAAATTTAGCTGTATTTTTAAACTTCCAGTCAACTATAGTTTATCAACTTCTCGAACATATACACAACCTTTTAACACAAGTGCAATTAATTTATATGCGAGTAAACTTTTTATGCTCAACTGAATTATTTTTTTAAATTTATTTTATTATTGAACACATCATTCAACTCGCAGAATTTTTGTGTTTTTGGAACATGTGAGCATACGAGCATGTGGAATATGAACTAAAATTGGTTCGATTGATCAAATTATTATTATGACATTGATACTTAATTGAAATATCATTACTATGATTATTTTGTGATATTAGCTTTTTATTCTTATTACAATGCTTAATTTTACTTGAATTAGCCTGACATGCAATGCGGTGTAATTCGGTAATCTAATAATCGTTTCAAAACGATCTCTTTAATATAATTCCGATTGAATTACTCGGCACATTAAGCAAATGGTGATACCGTTGCCATATGCATAAATTTGTCAATTAACGCATAAATTTCATTTCAACATTAATTAAACATACATTTAGCATATCTGTATTAATGAGCCGTAACAACGGTTACGCAAAATGAATTCTGTTTCAGGCGGATCACTCTCAAATATTTAACTGCGCTATCGGAAATGAGAAACAACTTATATTTGCTTTTCTATTATAATAATAGACGTTCTCAAAAGTATAATTGCTCACCATAATATTTATTCTAATTATGAACAATTGCACTAACTATTCTGTACATCGAGTATGATAATATACGCAGAGAAGATAACAGAAAAGCTGGTTTTCTAGTTAGAATTTTGAGTTGTTCTTCAGCATTTGAATATGTTATAATAGAATGCATGTTATTATATATTTATTCATTAATTTATTTATTTATATAAACGTCAATCGTCTAATATATTATTAACTTTTAAATTATCACCATAACTTTTAAATTATAATAGCTTATATTCAAAAATAGTTCTCAACTATACTAAAACGTTGCAATTGATTCCATGTATCCCAGACCTTGACGTCAAGCCGAAATGGGGTGATAGTATTGACCTTCACTATCCAGAAAAAAATAGGAAAAAAATATCTCACGTTGCTTGAAAATTATGAGCTTTTACATGCAACTTAGTACTTTGGTGAAATTATGACCGTTTTTTGGTTATTGTGTTATCAATTTTGTTTGTTTAAACTTTGTAATCATAACCGTGAATAACATTTCTAGAACCGCAGTCAAAAATAATAACACAATTTCCTTCTGTTCTCAACAATTAACTCTTTTCATTCGCCAATATGTATTTTGACGCCGTTTAAAGGAGCGGAAGGAAAATTAAAAAAATCGGTGGAATTTGAGAGGCTCTCCTTCAAGAAAAAGTACATATTAAAGTGTGTTGGCAAGTTTCTCCAAAAAGTTGCACATTTAATCAGAATTGCAAAATGGTAATATACTTAATAATTGTATTATTGAAAATTTTCGAGTAAAAAAAATAAAAACTTAAAACCGACATGATTTTTGTTAGTACATTTTATTCACATTTATTTCAAATGTTTTTCTCTCGCTCGTTGAAGGTTGCTCGTACGATGATTTGAATTGTGAATAAAATGCACTAGCAAACATGTCATTTTTAAGTTTTTATTAACCGTAGAGTAGTTATAGTAATGGGCCGAAAATCGAAAATAAAAATTTTTGCATTTCTCGACGTTTTGAAGGTTTCTGAACATTTTGTCGAAAAAATGGATGTGTGTGTGTGTGTTTTGTATGTCCGCATTTTTTCGTCCGCGTTTTCAAGCGCACGGATCAACCGATTTGAATGGTTAAAAAAACATTCGATTCCTATTGATAGGGTGATGTGCTGATTAGTTTTTGGCAAAGACAGGTCCAGCCTTTACAGAGATACGGAGCAAAGAGTGAAGAAAATACAAATCGAGTTATTGAGAGATCGTAGTATCCGATTTGAATGATTTATAAAACATTCAATTTGTAATGATTGGGAGAAGAGGTAATTAGTTTCTGGCATAGACAGGTCCAGCCATTTCAAAGATACAAGGCTAAATGTGCACAAAATGGCAGTTTTTGAAAGAACTAAGCATCTGATTTGAATTATTCAAAGAACTTTCTGCTTGTTTCAACGAAATAATTGCTTTGGGAAAAAATTTTTTTTGTTTCAATTTTTTTTTCAAAATAAATTTTTTTTCTGAATATTGAAAATAATTCAGATTTTAATTTTAATTCTGAATAAAGTTCTAATATACTTTAAACTTTAAACTAATAATTTCAACTTTGCAATTCAGTTTATATAATTCTTATAAATATTAGACAATGTTACAATATTTATAACAATCTATTTGAAAACATTTAATATTCCTCGAACATTTTGTTGCGGTACGGGAAGTTCCAGCAATATGCCTTAAGGCACGATGCCATACACCAATAGTTTTTTTCAACTTAAGTTTAAATGAACAAAATTAATAGAAGTTAACTACAATAAGCCAAAAGGGTCCTAATTTCACCAAAGCTCTAGGTAATTAGGACCTAATAGCATTAGGTTTATAAATTCCAAACAACGTGAATTAATTTTTTTTTTCAGGGCATAGTTAACGTCAATACTATCATTCCGTTTCGTCTTGACATCAAGGTCTGAGACACCCTGTGTACAAATTACATTTTTACGTAATTTCTAACTATGAAATAATATGCGATCAATGTGACACAGATTTCAAATATGATTGTTTTCAATTAGATAATGGTTTGGCGTAAAAACGGCGAAGCGCACCGCTCCACGCGGTCGAATAAATTGCACTCGACAAGGTCCAGCTAGCGCAGGAGGCGACGCGCACCTGAAGCAGGCTAGCAGGACCGCGCCCGTGCCGTTGGTAGCATGGGCGACCTGCAAGCTACACTGGAGTTCTCCGTAGAGTTGTGCAAGTTCTACAATGTCGATCTGTTTCAGAGAGGGTAATAAAAGAACTATTATGTAATATTGTAATCTTATATATAAAAATGGATCGCAAAATGTGTTGGTAAGCGCATAACTCAACCACGCCTGAACCAATTTGGCCAATTCTTTTTTTAAAATGTTCGTTGATGTCCAAGGATGGTTCTTACGGCGAGAAAAATTCAAATAATCGTCGGGAAAACCCTAAAAACAGCCCTTTTCTTTTTCTCATACAAATGTTTTTTAACTATAACGTAGAATCAATTTGAGCTAATATATAAAGTTCATATTAAATTACAAGCACTCACTGTATATCCTAAACGATTATTCGGATTTTGATAAATCTTTCTGAAGTTTGTTAAAGAAGTTTTCTAGGATGTATTTGATTATAAAGTACTGGAATGTATGTGCAATATTATAGAAATAAATGGAAAACATTGCAAAAAACAACGTCAAAATTTCAATTAATTTATGAACCTAAACAATATTGGAATATGTATAATAAATTTATGATTATGAATAAAAAAATGAATTGTCTACATTATTATTGCCGAAAAGCTGAGATGTGCCAGAAATTAAAATAATATAACATACAGTATATGTATGGCAGATTGAATGATACACATATGAACAAATATGACAAATTAATTCACTTAAAATATGAAATTAAGTATTAATCAGGGCCGTTCCTACCTTAAATGGAATGCATGCGAAAAATACGAGCGCACGCCTTAGGGCGCCAACACAAGATTCGGATATTAAACTTTTAATAGTTTTTTTTAATATATAATTTTTTGCATCTTTTACTTATCTTTCAGCATTTTTAAAATTCGTAAACATTTCACTTCATAACAACAAATGGGAAGGTAAAGATGAATACATACAATTCGGCCCTCACGATACCGATTAGAAGAAGTTTAAGATGCAATTTTGGATATCTTAAATAATAAAAAATTAAATTAATTTAATCCAACAGTACCAGTATTATGTTATGGTTATGGTTATGTTATACCGTTTAAAAGGCTTCAATTTCCAATATAGTGTGAGAATTGAAACTCATGATTTTAAAAGCAGTTCTACATTTAACATCGCTCATATTATAAATGTATATGCATTTTGGCGTGAAGAGTAATTTAAAAAACAATAATTATTATTTTTAGGTAAACGGTAAATATTAGTATATTATATTAAAAAATTGTAAACATGAGTACAGAACAACGTCTGTTGGGTTATTCAGTTTGCAAATAAAATAAATAAGACATGCTCCGAACATATATTTTTTAACAGGCTGTACCAGGTGCGCGTTTCGTTGCGGGCTAGTTCTCGACCAGCCCCAGCTCAAGTTGAAGCAGCATTACCAGAGAGCGGTGGCGGGGCTGCATGTCTGCTTGGAGCAGGCATTGCTGGAAGCAGAACGTTTCAAATATTATATCGGAATGAAGAAGTACCGCTCAGAGATTTGCTGCTCTTTAGAGTACATCTTCTTGGCAAGTTTATAAGATGCTCAACTTTTTGTCTGTATAAATAAATATACAAATAGACAAGTTTGGTCGAATAAAATATAATAGTTTTAGTGAATTATTGTTTCTGATTAGATACTATCTTCTTTAATTTATATTTATTAATTTATTTTTTATTTTTTCAGTGGACAGTCGGCACGTGACAGAATCTTTAAGACGAGCCGAGTTTTCATTAAATGTTGAACTTTGGTTCGCTGAACAACCTGTGGTGAACGGAGGACCAACGCCAACAACGTTATCTCAGGTTAGAAAATATCAACATTATTCAATCATTTAGAAAACGAAAATATATTACTTAAATAATTCTTAATTTTAGGTATCTACGCGCACCCTACAACTTCAAGTATGCCCTTTAAAAGGACTGCATTATCACTTGCCTATCCTGTTTGATTATTTTCATTTAGCCGCAGTTAGTATAAGCATCCACGGTAGTCTGGTTGCACTTCATCAACCTTATATTAAGTAAGTGTTTCCTGATGATGAAAATTTAATGTATGCATTTGAATAAAAATTGAAATATTTATTAAATTTTTTTTCTTGTGCAATAACACAGGAAGAGTATACTGCAATATGTCCAGAGTTGGTGAGTTTACTCAAAATATATTTATTTTGACTTTTTTCAACTTTCTTAACAGACATTGTAAGGAATTTACACGTTTTGCATTCTCTAGTGTGTGTACTGTATATGTAATATATATGTACATACATTAGGATAACCTAGCTCTACATGGATGGGTCATATTTCTAAATTATGCATGTTATTTAACTTGGCTTGTAATATCATGACTGCAAGAAAATGTATTATGACAAGTTCGTTATGAATATTAATAGAAATACTAAGAAGGCTTATACATATAAACACAACAAATATTTAACATGTCGTATATTGTGCTTTTTTATCAATATTTTATCCTCAATTTCAGTGATAAAATTAATTATTAGTTAATTAATTAACAATAATTAATTAAAATTAATAGCACTTGCATGCGCCTTATTTAATTTCAATATTTAGATTATTGGACATTATTGAAATTTAGATAATTTTTTTTCTCACATGAACTTTTTAGTACCCCACGAAGTAATAAGTCATGGATGGGTTCGAGCAGATTACCATCAAGAGGAACCGCTTTGGAAGGTGTAATGCAAGGAGGAGGCCCTAAGTGCGGAGGAAGCAATACGAAAATTGCTCATGCCAGGTTACTTTTTTTTTTATTTATATCATAATAATTAAAAACGTAAAAAGGCACAAGACATCGTTATTTGGAACTGAAAAAATATTTTCTTCTCTATCAATTTATATTTTTAGGCAAGTACATCAAGAAGTGTGTGCGCTGCTTCTCAGTTCATTGGATTCTCTAAGAAGTACAATGGATGATTATGCCAATCTTATGCCGCAGTGGAAAAGACGAATAGAATCAACACCTGCCATATTGAGAACGGATCCGGCACATCGCCTTAAAAAAATGGCTGATCTAGCAAAGGTAACAATTTAATACTGCAATATGAATAGAATAATTGTTTATAAAAATGTTAAATTATTTTTTATTTTATAATTTCTAAAATTTCAGTTTTTGGATGCAGAAGACGATTTTTTGGCTCGGGCAAACTCAGACATAGCGCAACTTTGCGCCGAGAATATTTTACAATGGCGTTTATTTCTTCAAGCCGCTAGCCAACCTGTTATTCATCAGTTGCTCGCAAAAAGACATCACCAGTTGAGGTATAAAATTGATGAATCATCTTCATCTTACAAAAATTTAATAACACATTTTATTATATTTATACTTACTACAGAGTACGTAGATTCGCTGAAGCATTTTTTGTTCTGATTCATCCGCGTCACACAGCAACAACCGCCAGCGATGGAGGACATCAGGCCCGTGCAGCCGTCACGGACCTGGTGCGATCAAGGTATTTGCCATCTTTACCTGCTCTTCCTGTACATTGCGCAGCTCTAGACGGAGATCCAGCTGGTATGCCTGTTATATTTGAAGATCGTTATCAACAGGTACCCCGTAATAAATTTTAATAATACATCATATAAAGGAAATTATTATCAATTTATTTTCATATTAATAGGATACGTCCATATTGAATGAAGATATTAAAGTCAATACAACTGCCCCTGCTGAAGTTTCTATTGACTGTTCGTGCCCAACTCAACCGATTATAGAACAACCCATTCCCAAGCCTCGCAATATCCATCCAGTTCAACAGTTGCCTTTACAACAACATATCAAATACAAAGTATGCTTAGTTGTTAATAAAAATATTAAATTTTAAACAAATAAACAATGACATTTTTAAAAATAAATTTTTAAGCCTGCTGCAACAATTACTTTGGATGATTTCCAAACTAGTTTAGCATGCAGTACACTGCCTACTCGTCACAGTAAAAGTCTTGACCATTTGAGAAGTACTTCTTCTCTACCAAGAAGAAATGCACCTGCAAGAGTTCGTGGTGGTGTTTCCTTGGATAATGAAGATGAAGACAGAACTCGACCACCTAGGTTCAAATTTTAATTTAACTTTGTAAATTATAATATTAACAAGTGATAATTTTATTAAAAGGAATTATTGAAATTTATTTAGGAACTCATATCCACCGGTAAAGAATAGGTGTAATCAATCGCAAAGTTACGCGCGCAATCATCAATACAAATTTCCTCAAGATGTTTATTTAAATGGTGTCGAATGGCGACGAGAATCATCAAGTAGCGATGATGACACCAATAATAAAAGCAGAATGGGTGCATCAGCTAGTGTACCATTCCGACTTCAAGTATTTATTTACTATTTTTATATAAATTTAGATGTGCGTAATCAAATCTAAGAAACTAACATATGTTTCATATAGGCACTTTATAGTGGCAGCACAAACGGAACTCAAGTACATAGCGAAAGTCTACCAAATTTACTTAAAGCTGATGGTTCAAGAGAAAATGGTGAAGACGATACTTCAGCATCTTCTCTAAGCGAAAGAAGTGGCTGGGCTTCGTCTTCCAGCGCTGAAGATCGCCGACCGCAAGAAATCCAACAACATAGAAAGTAATATAATTATAATATATCAATTATTTTCTTATGATATATAAAAATACACTTTTTTTAGATTCAATACACTAGAGACTTCAAATAGCGTGCGTCGACAGCGGCAATTAAACGGCGAACAATTACGAAAAAAATTAGAGCAACTAATGCTTGCTAGCTGTGCTCAAAATGGAAATTCTGATCATTTTAATCACAATAACGCACAATTAACAAATGGACAAACAAAAAACAACCACATTGTTAATGGAAACGGTTGCAGGTAAATATTAAATATAATAAAAATTTTACTTTAAATAAAATAATGACACATGACATTATTTAAACTCTATTGAAAATCTATAGGCAATATGGAACTGAGCCCCGTAGACAAACCAAAAAATCTATTCATAAGACCATACACAGCAATAAAAAGGACACAATAACTGAAAACTGCCTCGTTTCTCCGCCGTCTTTTGATATTTCGCGAATAGAAGCACCTGGGGAAAGATCACGATCTCAATATGATCTTACAGACAGGCATGCGGAAGAAACGGTAAATTTACCTCCACCAAAAGCTTTCAGAGATACCCCAGCTCCTGCCAGACCACCAAAAGCATTTCGTGATCCTATTCCGGATTCAATAGATAATCCACTATATCACGTTTGTGAACAAAGGCTGGCTGAAATTAATTTTAGGTACAATAAAAATATTTAATCATTTATGACATGACAATATTTTATGAATTTATACAACTATATTCAACGATTCATTTTCAGATCAAGACCGGTATGCAAGTCGAGAAGTAGTGGAGAATTACAAGCATTATCACGGTCAATAATATCAGTTCCTATTGTAAATAACCACTTGCCAACGTCTAAAAAATTCTCTGAGCGAAATGAAGCTATCACGGAACAAGATGAACAAGAATACAAAGATTTTGTTCGAAAAAGAGAAGAATTTAAACGATTGTTACGTGCGGATTATGCTTCATCACTTTATGCGGATAAGTACGTACTTAACATTATTAAATCACACAAATTAGTTATCACTTAAAAGTTTATTCGAATGTATATAAACTAGTGGAACGCATGGCATCGTGCTTAAGGCAAATTGCTGGAACTTCCCGTACCAAAAATTATTTTTTTTTTAAAAAGATTTACATTTTTGAAAAAAAATTACTCTGAAAAAATTAGATTTTTGAGAAACTATAAATTTTTGACAAGAATTTACTTTTTCGAAAAAAAAGACTTTTTGAAGAAAAATTTATTTTGAAATATTTTGGAAATTCTGAACATGTTTTCAAAGCAATCGTACTGCTTTAACTGCATACGGAACCCATAGAAATGTAAACAAAATTTATACTTATTGTTAAAATCTCTATAAAATATATGATAATTTGATGTGCATATGTCTAATCATCATTTTTGACCGCCAAATGTATTTTTTTTTACTTTTTTTACTAGATCTCCGAAACCGCTAGACCTGCCTTCATGAAAAATTTGATCAGTTCTTCATCTTGTTAATACAAGTAAAATGTTTTTTAAATTATTCAAATCGGATGCCCCGTTCTCTTAAAAACTGAGTTACCGTTTTTGGCACTTTTTGCCCCATATCTTCGGAACGGCTAGACCTGCCTTTGCCAAAAACTAATCAGTACGTCTCCTTATCAATACGAATCGAATGTTTTTTTGAATTATTCAAATCGCTTCATCCCTGTTCTCGAAATTGTAGTCGAAAATTTGTATCCGCACACACACATATACACGCACACACACGCACACACATACATACACATCCATTTTTTCTAAGATATGCCAAAACGTTCAGAAGGTTTTGAAACGTAAAGATATATAAAAATTTTCATTTTCGATTTTTTTGGGATTACTATTACTTGCCCTACGGGAAGTTAATTAGTTATCGCTTAAAATTTTGTTCGAATGTATATAAAAAATTTTGCACTATCAATTTAATGCTCGATAAATATTTGAATAATATTACCTATTGATTTTAAAATGATTTATTTTCAGAAAAGCGTTTGCGTCAGAAAGACCTTACTTTCAGCATCTACTTGGAGGAACTGGCGACGCTGAACGCGCATTGACTCCTGGTAGTGGAGTCCATCTTATCGTTTGCGTCCATGGTCTGGATGGAAATTCTGCTGATCTACGCCTTGTTAAAACATACTTAGAACTTGGTTTGCCTGGCGCTAGGCTTGAGTTCTTAATGTCAGAACGAAATCAAGGCGATACGTTTTCAGATTTTGAAAGTATGACCGACAGGTAAGTGCAAAACAGGTAAATATATGAAGAAAACTAATGGAATTTAGAAATTGCATTATTATTACAGACTTGTTGGGGAAATTATGTATCACATAGAAGCATTAGGTCTAAATCCATCAAGAATAAGTTTTGTCGGCCATTCACTGGGTACTATTATAGTACGTTCAGCGCTTGCAAGACCACAAATGAGACCTCTGCTACCACGATTACATACATTCTTATCTTTGTCAGGACCACACTTAGGAACCTTATATAATTCGAGTGGACTGGTCAATATGGGTATGTAAAATTTTGATACTATTTTGAAATTGATAGCAACAGTTACAAATTACAATTAAATGCTAATTTTAGGAATGTGGTTCATGCAAAAGTGGAAAAAATCTGGCTCTTTACTGCAGTTATGTCTAAGAGATGCTTCTGATGTCAGACAATGCTTTTTGTATCGATTAAGTGAACGAAGTACTTTACACCATTTTAGACATGTACTACTTTGTAGTTCTGGACAAGACAGATACGTTCCAGCGCATTCTGCTCGGCTCGAACTATGCAGGTACGTTTTTAATAATCATAAAGTTCATATTTGAAATGTAACATATTTAATTCATAAATGTGGTTTGTAGAGCCGCTGCTCGAGACCCATCACCTGCCGGAAAAGCATACCGAGAAATGGTGCACAACATTCTTTCACCAATGCTATCAAGAAGAAGTCTTACTTTAGCTAGATACGATGTCCATCATGCTCTTCCAAATACAGCCAACGCACTCATAGGAAGAGCTGCACACATCGCAGTTCTTGATTCTGAATTATTTCTGGAAAAATTCCTTTTGGTTGTTGGTTTAAAATACTTTAGTTGAGACACAATGGTATGAATATAAGAATCAAAGGTAGGGTCTTAAATAATCTTTTTGTTATTTATTTACGGTAATAATCTCAAAAGGATATTATTTTGAAGTCATTATTATTTAGTCGTAAAAGTATATTTGCAGGGTGTCCCAGACCTCGACGTCAAGCCGAAAAGGTGCGATAGTATTGACTTTAACTGTCCTGAATAAATTTAGAAAAAGAAATTATCTCACGTTGTTTGAGCGCAACTTAGAGCTCTGATAAAACTTATGATCATTTTTCGGTTATTGCGGTTAATTTTCTCTAATGTTGTTTATTTAAACTTTGGAACCATAACCGTGAACATTTCTAGGACCACAACAAAAATTAATAACACAATTACCCCACGTTACTAAAGCCAATACTATCACCCCGTTTCGGCTTAACGTTAAGGTCTGGGACACCCTGTATAAAGTGTGGGTAAAACTGTTTCCTATTTTTGAAAATTTTCATTTAGAATGTTTGTAGTAATATACGTGATAAAATGTATGATAAAAATATACTGAATCCCTCTAAATTATAGATCTCAAAGAATAATAAGGAATATATGTTTGTCATGTTTTAGCCTAATTGGTTTGTGATAAAATGCTTATAGCCATATTATTTTCGTAGTCAGTACCAAGCTGCTTTATAGTTTGGTTTGGTAGTTTTTCAAATTTTATCGATAATTTTAGTTTATCAAAATAGTATTAGTAATAAAAAACATATGGATTTTACCAAGTCTTAAACAATTAAAGTTTTTAACTGAATGTGATTTTACTGATAAACCAAATTTTTTATAATATGCACAAAACGTCCGTAATGAAATTTATTGCACCACATAGAACTAAATAAGAATTTTTTATAACGATAAAATTTATATGTAAAGTAATTTACGTCTAAAAATATTGTGTATTAAATTTTTTATTGTTTTTTTATAATTAGTCTAATTGAGTAATAATAGGCAAGGCAACTTTTCAGCTCTTATTCCTAGGCAGTTTATTTCTTAAATTTTATTTAATCAATTTGAATATTTAAACAAATATGTCGATCGAGTATATACGGATAATTATACTTGTACAAATTGATCCATTTTTTTATCAATTAGTTTGTTCATTATTATATTATACGCTATATAAATAGTTATTATATTTTTTTAATTTATTTATATTTAATAGTTTGTCTTGAATTAAGTAATAGAAAATTGTCTTACAATTAGATATGCTTTTATGCATTAAATGTTATATTATAGATGGCCTCTTTGAAAGACTTTTAATAATAAACAAATAGAAATAATTAACTAGTTGGGTGTAAATATGAAACGTAATACTAGTCTGTACGTAGAATCAAAATTACGAGCTTTGAAAAATGTGGTATTTAGGTATTTAAACTAACATTTTTATTAGATATAACTAGGAATACTATTATATATGCTTTCTAGCTGTTTATTTCGTGAGCAATAAGAACTGTACAAAATGTTATAAGCAATATTTTTAGTTCTGATTAACATTTTTGGCATGTGAGAAATGTAAACCACGTAAAATAATTAATAATTACATAAAATAATAGATTTTTTATTAAACCTATTACATTGCAAAAGTAGAGTAATAATTTGAAGTAATGGCACCCGAACTATATATTTTAAAATTTGTTATAGTATTAAAAACAATTTTTTGAATGATTAAATATATACAAATATTTAAGGAAATTAATGCGCATTCAAATAATTTTTACTTTTAATGGTCAATGCAAAAAGTAATACTCTGGATTACTGATGCAAAGTACGACTTTTAGGTTTTAATAAAAAAGTAGATAATTTTTTTTGATGAAATACATATGTAATATAAAATCTTAAAAATAATGACCAAACATCAAACAAAATATGTATTCAAATTTCCCTCCCCAAAAAAGTAATATTGCTAATTTTTATTATTCAATCAAAAGTAGCTACTTTGTTAAGAATATATTTTTAGTTAAAAAACAGAAAAAATCATCACGAAGAAATTTATTACATCATTGCTCCGACTCATCTCATTATGATAAAAAATCTATTTGAGATTTTTTTAAAAATATTTATGTTTTCTAGTAGTAATATCAACATCACAAAATTTCTAAATTGGGCAAAACATCACTAGTAACAAGTTCAACAATTTTAAATAAAATGAAACAAAATGATAGTCAATATTTATTATTAAGGAAAATTTATTATAGAGTGTTTTTTAAATATACTTAAAATAAATTATAGATAAATTTTAATATATACGAGTATCTTTAGAACAAAGCTTATTATCTATGTTATTAATTTTATGCACACAGAAAACTTTTACAGAAGTTAACAATGTTGATATGATATATGAAACATATATTGCAGTTAGATGTATATTTAATGTAATGAGATATTTATAAGAATTTACAGTATATTTAATCGATAGTTTTTTTTTCAAAAATATAAAAAATAATTCAATACTCAAGACTGACATCTTCATAAAATGTATTCGGGATTAATATTTATTTTATTTATGTAAGTAGTTAGCCATTGCAAAATAGATATTGTAGATTTCTCTAGTTATTATCAATAACTTTATAATTTAAACAAATGTGCTTGCAGCTAAAATAGTTTGCTTTTATATAAGTTTGGGATTAAAAAATGTAAATTTAATTGTAATATTGATGATTAAATAAG
Source organism: Ctenocephalides felis (assembly GCF_003426905.1). NCBI lineage: Eukaryota > Metazoa > Arthropoda > Insecta > Siphonaptera > Pulicidae > Ctenocephalides > Ctenocephalides felis. The sequence continues at coordinate 39,913,860 of NW_020536999.1, read as the reverse complement.
GCACATTGTTTCTATGTAAATTATGTATCATTAAAATTACACTTTATTGAAGTTTTGGACATTGCTTTGAATTTCTTATAGTTCTAATTCACAAAGATGTTTTAATTAAGCCAATTACTGTATTTCAAAAAAAAGAATCTAGAAAAACAAAAATAGTTTAATTTGAATACAGTTAGATAATCACATTAGAATCCTGTGTATTAAAATTTTCATTTTTTTAAGTATTTCTCAGTAAATAAGTCTTAAAAGATATTGAGAAGTTTTACATATTTGCAAAATTAAATTTTATTAAAGATATAAATTAGTTTTCATTAAAATGACTATTGAAAATATCTTAAATCCATTCTTGAATAATTTAAATAAAATAATTAAGAACTATTTAATTTTTGAGTTTTTTACTTAATTATTTTCGATGTGAATTAGATCTTAAAAGATATTTTATTAAAACGAAAAAATTGTTTATATCCGATCCAAATGCTGTGTGATTAATTGCTCTTATTTAAAATAGTTATTATGAAAACATGTCAATTTAAATATCTCAGTCTGATTATAAAGCGTAAATTAATACGACTTTAAATCAAATATATTAATATTGTCAACTTTATAGGAATAGATGAATTTGTTGCGTATGAAATGACTTTAGACATAATTTGAGTACAGGACTTATTTATAAATAATAAATACCTCAGTTGTATGTACTATATACATTATCATAGAGTATAAATATAATATGTATGAAAACTATTAATTTTTTATTTTGTTGATAATAATAATATATATCATAATTACTATATATTGCACGGTAATTTTAGTTAAGATATTAATATCCATGTCGGTACTGTATATGATCATTTACCTCCGAAATGTATATATAGACACATGCATATATAATTCAAATAAGTCAAATAATCGAATTTCTTATTTCTGAAAATGATGCCATTGAGTTAATAAGACATTAGAACATATAGAGAAGTATTCTTTCGAGCTGAATTGAGAAAATAAGCTATTATTATATAAATTCTAGTGTTTCTTGATTACATATACTTTATTTCATAGAAAGATTCATAAGATCAGCAACGTATCTAGGTATATAGTTATACTTGGCAATAGTATTTTTTTAGATATTTACTATTAGATTTTTTATCATTATTTTATTGCATGATCTCATTTAAAGCTTCTAATTGCAATAATTAAAAAAATTTAGTAAATCGTTATATACGCACATATCTAAGTAAATATCAAAAATTGAAAATATAAAGACTACATTCAATTCGACTCAGATTTACTAGAACAAAAAATATGCTCATTTACTTCATGGTACTTTAGTTTGAAGAATCATATTAAAACGTTAAGATTAGCACCAAAGATTTCATTTTAATATCGTATTTTGATAATATTTGTTGGTCGATTAACAAATTATTGGTTTAGAATAAAATAACAATATACAGATTTTTTGTAACTAGATCAAAAAAATCTTTTTAAAATGGACCCCATATTAAAATCAAATAGTATTTTAAACAGAAATTTATTGTTTTTGCGCGCCCTTTTTCTAGTACATTACAAGGGCGAGAAACTCGAAGGCTTTATTCGAATTATGGGATACATTGTTTTAATAATATATACAATTTTGAATGCCTTTATGTACATATATTTGTTCATACATTGGGATGAGGCTTTAAATATGATGTTAACTTGGGGTTCCTGCCTCATGCAGACCGTAAACCTGACTAAAATATATACTTATTTGGTAAATCAAGATAAATTTAACAAATTAATGCTTTCAATGTACAAAGAAATGGACTTCGTGGAGAACTATGGAAACAAAGGATCAAAAAACATCATGAAACGCTTCATTAATCTGTACAAAAAGATTAGTACTATAATATATGTATGGACGACCCCAGTAGCAATTTTTTATTATGCATATGTTATAGTCAGCTTTGCAGTTTGGAAGAAAGTTCAAGTAATGCCTTTTGATTTGTGGCATCCATATGATGAGGATAAATATTGGTACCTCAATATTATTTTACCAACTATCATTACAACAGTCAGTATCCATGGATTTTTTACGAATTATTCGTACATTTTGCTGTTTTTATTTTATGGCAAGTGCAAAATGGATTTACTAAATTTTCGCATAAAAGACATCAAGAACGTTGCTGTTGCCCCCCAGGAGAATAAAACAGAATTGATGAAGAAAAGATATGACTACGTTTGCAGATGTGTTCAGTATCATTTGGAATGTATTGAGTAAGGAAGTAGAATATCATACTTCAAAAAAATTATAAATAATTATATAATTATTATATAAATATAATATTTAAAAATATATTGTTTTGCTAGATTCGTAGAAGGCGTGCAATATGTATACAGGACAGTTCTAGCGATAGAATTAACAATTTTTACACTTATGTTGACTTCTACGGTTTTAGGATCGACATTGGTAAGCAAACTTTGAACGCACTAGAATAAAAAAAGAATGAAAGAAATTTTAGTTGTATATTTTTATGTGATTTTATATTGTATTTCATATAGAACCGGATTTGAATTTGATACATTAATTAACTATTATTGTCTTAAAAAATCTTTTAGAAAGATATATCACTAATATTTATTACACTAACTAATCGAAAGAACAGTGAACTCAAATAGTGTATATAAAATACAAGTTTTTTTACAAAGAAACTTGTATCTAGAAATGCACCAGAGTCGATAATGAGTTAGAGAATGATCACCTAATTAGTGTAATAGTATATCATTTTATGCACACGAATTTATTGAATTTTATTTAACATATCGCACATTTAAAAGGCTATCCTTTAGCCGACAAAAATGAACTCTTTAAGGGTAAAAGGTAGTTGATAAGTGGTAGTTTAAACTTTTTCAAAAATTCAAAAATTTGATTCAACTTTGTACAGATAAAATTATTTTACATTTATTTATTTTAGTTACCCTTAGGAATGGAACTGATAATAAATATTGGTTTCGGAACTTGTTACTCTTTGATAGTCGTCGCTACATACTAGATGGCAAATGAAATAATTTTGAAGGTAAAATGAATGCAAAAAAAACTCAATAATTGAATCAAATGCAACTATAACACTCAATATTTTGTTGATTATTAATTGCTTGATCTAAAAACCTATATAATGCTAGAAAAATTGGTTCTAACAGTAAGTCCAGTTTGTTGAATATTCAAATTGGTGGTTGAATATTCAAATATTCACTATGATCTGATGGAATCATTATTAAAAAATAAGTATATTTGGAGCTCTGGAGACAATTTTTTGAAATATGAGGGACTAACGGGACAAAATAGTTTTTTTTCTAATTTTAAAAATCATTTTCAGAGTGCCGACGTCGCGATTTCTGTATACAAAACACCATGGTATGAATACGACATTAAAACAAGAAAAGCACTTATGCTCATTCAAATGAGAGCTAAGAAGCCTTTGATTTTGAAAGCTGCAATGATACATATTAATTTGGATACTATGATCAGAGTATATCGAGCTACTTATTCGGCTTATACTGTTCTTCGCCAGATGAATAATTAATAATTAAACAATTAAAGAATAAAAAAAATCAGTCAACAAAAATGTCTATAAATAAATATTATAAAAACTAGAACTTTCATTATTTGTTCTTTGTAGACAAAATGTGAAAACTAGTTACTGATAAACCAAATTTTTTATCATGTGCACAAAACGTCCGTAATGAAATTTATTGCACCACATAGATCTAAATAAGAATTTTTATAACGATTTATATGTAAAGTAATGTTATTAATTTTTTTATTGTTTTTTATAATTAGTATTATTGAGTAATAGTAAGCAAGGTAACTTTTCACCTTTTGTTCCTAGACAGTTTATTTCTTAGATTTCTATTTCATGACTTTGAATATTTAAATAAATATGTCGATCGAGTATCTATGGATAATTATACTTGTACAAATTGATCATTTTTTTATCAATTAGTTTGTTCCTCATAGTATTATACGCTATATAGTCATTATATTTTTTTTATTTATTTATCTTTAGTTCCTCTTAAATTAAGTAGTAGAAAATTTAATATATCTTAGATATGCTTTAATGCATTAAATGTTATATCATAAATGGCCTCTTTGAAATTTTTAATAATACACAAATAAAAATAATAAATTACGAACTTTGAAAAATGTAGTATTTAGGTATTTAAACAAACATTAAAATAAACAGAAAAATTTATTATAGAGTTTTTTTTAAATATACATAAAATAAATTATATATAAATTTTAATATATACGAGTAGAACAAAGCTTATTATCTATGTTATTAATTTTATGCGCACAGAAAACTTTTACAGAAGTTAACAATGTTGATATGATATATGAAACATATATTGCAGATATATGTTATTTAATGTAATGAGATATTTATAAGAATTTACAGTATTTTAATCGATTTTTTTTTTCAAAAAATATTATTACCATAATTCAATACTCAAGACTGACATCATAAAATGTATTCGGGATTAATATTTATTTTATTTATGTAAGTAGTTAGCAATTGCAAAATAAATTTTTGTAGATTACTCTAGTTATTATTAATAACTTCATAATTTTACAAATGTACTTGCAGCTAAAATGGTCTGCTTTTATACTAGTTTGGGATTAAAAAATGTAAATTTTATTGTAATATTGACGATTAAATAAGGCACATTGCTTCTATTTAAATTACCATTAAAATTACACTTTATTTAAGTATTGGGCATTGCTTTGAATTTCTTAGTTCTAATTCATAAAGATGTGAAAATGAATGAATGAATGAATTTAGAAAAACAAAATTAGATTAAATTGAATACAGTCAGGATATTTTTCAGTAAGTTTTCAAAAGATATTAAACATTAATTTAGAGTTTTACATATTTGTAAAATCAAGTTTTATTAAAGATATAAATAAGTTTTCATTAGAATGAATATTAAATAAATCCATTCTTAATTATTTTTAATAAAAGAATTAAGAAAGATTTAATTTTTGAGTTTTTTGCTTAATTATTTTATTATGTAATAATGTTCATATCCAATCCAAGTATTATGTGATTGACTGCTCTTATTTGCATAAAATAGTTATTATGAAAACATGTCACTTTAAATATCTCAGTCTGATTATAAAGCGTAAACTAGCTGAAAGTGGAATTCTGTCTTGAGGCAATTATGGCATTGAGCCTTAAGGCAAATTGCTGGAACTTCCCGTACCGTAACGAAATGTTCGTGGAATACTGAATTTTTTCAAATAGATTATTATAAATATTGTAACATTGTGTAATACTTATAAGAATTATATAAACTGAATTGCAGAAATTATTTGTAAAGTATATTAGTACTGTAGTCAGAATTAAAAATAAAATCTGAAATATTTTGATATACAAAAAACTAAAAAAAAAAAAAAAAAAAAAAAAGAATTGAAATTTTTTTTTCCAAAATCAATTATTTTGTTAAGACAAGCAGAACGTTCTTTGAATCATTTAAATCGGACGCTTAGTTCTCTCAAAAATTGCCATTTTTTACATATTTAGCTCCGTATCTTCAAGATGGCTGGGCCTGCCTTTGCCAAAAACTAATAAACACTTCTCCCAATCATTACTAATTGAATGTTTTTTAGATCATTCAAATTGGATACTCAGTTCTCTCAAAAATTGGATTTCTATTTTCTGCACTCTTTGCTCAGTATCTCCGAAACGGCTGGACCTGCCTTTGCCAAAAACTAATCAGCTCTTTTCCCTATCAATAGGAATCGAATGTTTTTTGAACCATTCAAATCGGTTGATCTGTACGCCCGAAAACGTGGGCGAAAATTTGTATCCATACATACATACACACTCACACACACACACACACACACACATCCATTTTTTCTGAGGTATGCCAAAACGTTCAGAAACCTTCAAAACGTCGAGAAATGTAAAAATTTTCAATTCCGATTTTCGGCCCATTACAATAACTTACCCTACGGGAAGTTAATAATACGACTTTAAATCAAATATATTAATATTTTCAACTTTATAGGAATAGATGTATTTGTTGCGTATGAAATGACTTTGGACATAATTTGAGTACAGGACTTATTTATAAAAAATAAATACCTCAAAATACCTATGTACTATATATACAATATCATAAAGTATAAATATAATATGTATAAAAACATTATTATTCATTGATAATAATATTATATATCATAATTACTATATTAAGCACGGTAATTTTTGTTAAGATGGTGATACAGCATTTACCTTAAAAAGGTAATATATAGACACTTCCATATATAATTCAAATAAGTCAAGTTCTTATTACTGAAAATAATACCATGGAGTTAAAACATCAGAACATATAAAGAAGTATTCTTTCGAGCCGAATTGAGAAAATAAGCTATTATTATATAAATTCTAGTGTTTCTTGATTACATATACTTTATTTCATAGAAAGATTTATAAGATCAGCAGCGTATCTAGGTATAATCTTAAACATGGTAATTGTAATTTTTTATTTTAGCTAATATATTTTTTATCATTGTTTTATTACACGATCTCTTTTATAGCCCTTAAGCTTAAATAAATAGTTCAATTTTTAGTTTATCATTATGTACATATTTAGGCAAAGAGAATTGAAAAATTAATCAGATTTCACTCAGTACGACTCTGATTTAGTAGACCAGAAAAAATCCTCAATTATTTTATGGGACATTATTTAGAAAAATTATTTTCAAACGTTATGAATTGCATCTAAGAATCAAAGTCGTATTTAAGTCATGTTTATTCATTGATTAACTAATAATTAGTGTATATTAGTAATTAAACTTTTGCAAAATAAAAGAAAATTGAAATGGACTCCATATTAAAATCAAATAGTATATTAAACAGGAATTTGTTGTTTTTGCGCGCCCTTTTTCTAGTACATTACAAGGGTGAGAGATTCGAAGGCTTGATTAGAATTATGGGATACATTGTTTTAATAATATATACAATTTTGAATGCCTTTATGTACATATATTTGTTCATACATTGGGATGAGGCTTTAAATATGATGTTAACTTGGGGTTCCTGCCTCATGCAGACCGTAAACCTGACTAAAATATATACTTATTTGGTAAATCAAGATAAATTTAACAAATTAATGCTTTCAATGTACAAAGAAATGGACTTCGTGGAGAACTATGGAAACAAAGGATCAAAAGACATCATGAAACGCTTCATTATTTTGTATAAAAAGATTAGTACTGTAATATATATATGGACGACTCCTATAGCAATTTTTTATTATGCATATGTTATAGTCAGCTTTGCAGTTTGGAAGAATGTTCAAGTAATGCCTTTTCATTTGTGGCATCCATATGATGAGAATAAATATTGGTACCTCAATATTATTTTACAAATAATCATTACAACAGTCGGTATCCATGGATTTTATACGAATTATTCGTACATCTTGCTGTTTTTATTTTATGGCAAGTGCAAAATGGATTTACTAAATTTTCGCATAAAAGACATCAAGAACGTTACTGTTGATCCCCAGGAGGATGAAGCAGAATTGATGAAGAAAAGATATGATTACGTTTGCAGATGTGTTCAGTATCATTTGGAATGTATTGAGTAAGGAAACAAGAATATAATTATAATATATTTTCACATTTCTCAAAACTATATTGTTTTTCTAGATTTGTAGAGGGCGTGCAATATGTATACAAGACAGTTCTGGCGATAGAATTAACAGTTTTTACACTTATGTTGACTTCTACGGTTTTAGGATCGACATTGGTAAGTAAACTCTGAACGTACTAAAGTAAAGAAAGAAATTTTAGTTGTATTTTTTTACGTGATTTTATATTGTATTTCACATAGCACCGGAGTTAAATTTGATAGAATTAACTACTATTGTCTTATGTAAGATTTGGTGCCTTTTAAAAATATATCACTAATATTTAACTTCCCGTAGGGCAAGTTATAGTAATCGCATACCTTAAAAAAATGGATGTATGTGTGTGTGTGCGGATACAAATTTTCGTCGACAATTTCAATTTCTCCCAACTCTCCTGAGAAAAAAATAGAAATAACTTAAACATTATTTATAAGTAATTATTCAATAATAAAATATTGTGAATTTTATATAGAAAGGAAAAAACAACTACTGAGTTGTTTTTTCCAACATGACAATGTAGTATGCAATGTCCCTTCTCGCCGGACTATTGTAAATTCATTAAATTTACTAAACGTCCTTTACTGGACAGTTGTAAATAAAAGAGTTAATAAAAAAAAAAATTCGGGAACACGAATCAACCGATTTGAATAATTCAAAAAACATTCGATTCGTATTGATAAGGAGACATTCTGATTAGTTATTGGCGAAGGCAGGATACACGGCAAAAAGTGCCAAAAACGGTAACTCAGTTTTAATTTTAATTCAAAAAACATTTTACTTGTATTGACAAGATAAAGAACTGATTAAATTTTTGGGCAGATTTAGCGGTTATGGACTCTCAATAAAAATAAGTTAAAAAAATGTCATTTGGCGGTCAAAAATGTTTATTGGACATATGTACATAAAATTATCAGATACTTCACGGAGATTTTAATAATGTGTTCATGTTTTGTATTATTTGTTTTTGGGTTCTGTACCAAGATTTTTAATTGCGGTACGGGAAGTTCCAGCAATTTGCCTTAAGGCACGAGGCCATTTAGTATTTACTCAAATAGTATATATAAAAAACAAGATTTTTTACAAAGAAACTTGTATCTTCAAATGCACCAGAGGCGACAATGAGTTGGAGAAGGATCAAGTTATTTTTAGTAAATAATTTTATGCATAGAAATTTATTAAATTTTATTTCACGCATTACACATTTAAAGGGCTAACTTTTAGCCCACAAAAATGAACTCTTTAGGGTATAATTAATGAAAGTGGTAGTTTAAACTTCTTCAATAATTCAAAGAGTTGATTCAATTTATTGCAAATAATATTATTTTACATTTATTTATTTTAGTTACCCTTCGGAATGGAACTGATAATAAATATTGGTTTCGGAACTTGTTACTCTTTGATAGTCGTCGCTACATACTGGATGGCAAATGAAATAATTTTGAAGGTAAAATGAATGCAAAAAACACTCAATATATTGTCGATTATTAATAACTTGGTCTAACTATATATGTTTAGGTATCAAATTGGTTCCAACATTAAGTCCAATTTGTTGTATATTTGAATTCACTATGATCTGAAGGAATCTTTATTAAAACATATATATCTTTAGAGCACTGGAAAAATTTCTCTAAAATATGAGGAAATAACAAAATAAAATAGGTTTTCTTCTAATTTCAAAAATTATTTTCAGAGTGCCGACGTCGCGATTTCTGTATACAAAACACCATGGTATGAATACGACATTAAAACAAGAAAAGCACTTATGCTCATTCAAATGAGAGCTAAGAAGCCTTTGATTTTGAAAGCTGCAATGATACATATTAATTTGGATACTATGATCCGAGTATATCGAGCTACTTATTCGGCTTATACTGTTCTTCGCCAGATGAATAATTAATAGTCAGAGATGCGAGAGGTATCCACAAGAACACATAAATCTACAAGATGCACGTCAATCCCGAATATCGACCACAAAATGCAAGAAAACCAACACCAAAAAATTGACAAAGAAGTTCAAGCTATTGGGGCGCATGGCATCGTGCCTTAAGGCAAATAGCTGGGACTTCCCGAACCGTAATTAAACATTCGAAGAATAAAAAAATCAGTCAACAAAAATGTCTATGAATAAATATTATAAAAACTTAATCATAATTTTATTTATTTATAATTTAGTTATCATAAGGTTCAGTTAATGAGTTAGTAGTATTTAGTAATCAATGGAGTTATATTTAAGTTCAGTGTTCAAGTTATATGTAAAGTGTGCAAAAATCATGAAATAAACATAAACATCCAAAGTCTTCATCTGTTTTACTGATTCGCCTTCACAGTCTGGTACCAGCTTCATGCTTAGCAGCAGGAAGAACCTACATATTGTTGGCTCCGTCGCTGGATGGGGTACAACAATATATATTTTATTCAAACATATATAAACAACAACGTCTAATCTAATAAGTTTTCACAATTTGTCTACAAGGAACAAATAATGAAAATTCTAGTTTTTATAATATTTATTCATAGACATTTTTGTTGACTGACTATTTTTATTCTTCGAATATTTAATTACGGTACGGTAAGTTCCAACAATTAGTCTTACGGTGCCATGCGCCCCACTAGTTTATTATCCACTGAATATTTTATATGTTTTGGAATATAATCAGTGTATTCTTTGTTGTATTATAAATGGCTGATGTGCATGAGTTCAGAGAAAGTATTCTTGGACAAGACATGTTGGGTACAAAAATTGATTACTTACATTGCAAAAAATACTCCGAAGCAGCTGCAAACTGGACATTGAATTACAATTTCAAGTATGCTACTTTGATCACTAATTTCATAATTTAATTTATAAATGTTCATGTGGAGTATCTACACAATCCCACAACGCGATGCACATATTAGAAACTTTTGTGAAAGAATTTGCGACTTCAACTTTGATAATATAGAATCTACAGATATGATGCAGAAGTGCCTACATCGCACATATATACTATATATATGATAATTGCATACATTAATATAATTAAAGGAATCAGTAAATAAAGTATTCCATTATAAGATTGATTAGATTTAAAGTTGCTGAAAGAGAGCTAAGGACTTCGGCACATATATGTTCTCAAAACATACCATCAAGTACAAATTGTATCAATAACACAGATTAATTAACACACGTGCCGTTTAAGCAAAATCTCCATGACAACCTTGACAGCTTATGCATACAAAGATGGCAGCCACCATAGGTGACGTGAGACCTAGACCTAGATTAGAATATGAAAATTCTAAATTATACTAATTATACTAATTTTTTTATTTTTGCTTGAAAACGATTTAATATTAGCAAAATTATAAAGAAAAGCTCAATAAATTTGAAAATTAAAATTGCAATTGCGACACTATAAAAAGTGTAGCAAATTATTGAATAGCAATATAAATAAAAATTTTCATTTGACAGACATTTTGCTTCGAACAAAGAATCCAAATGTAATAAAAAACAGAAAAGTTTTTTTAAAAAAACATTTCTTTATTTATTTACTGTTGACGTATCGGAACTAGGTACGTTCCATATTCATGACTTTTGTCAAAAACCATGATCTTGATAAGATTTATACAAACAATATATTTAAGAAAAGTAGAAAATAGTGGATTTTTATATAAAATGAATAAAATTGTGGAATAAATAACAATACAGAAATATGATAATATAATCAAAATGAAAGTAAGAAAAATAAATGAGTGGATTATATAACAAAATAGTAAAAGTGTTAGAAAATAAAAAGTTTTACAGGTAATTAATACAGGTAATTAATACTGGTAACACAAAATACAGGTAATTAATCAGACTCGGGTATATTTTTTTAATATATTCTTTTTTTATCCATGATTATTATATTGTCTAGCTCTATAGATTAATCATGAATAGTTCGAAAAATGTCCGCCAGTCGACAACCGTTGACAGATGACAGCTGTCAAGTGTAGCATACAATATGCACTAATCCTAAGGAATAGCAAAAATGAAACGTCAGAAATAGTTTTATTTACTTTAATTAAAAACAGTAACGAAATACAAAACAAATAAATAGAATACTAAAAGTAATAAAATTATTATATATTGTCTGGAGAAATAATTGTTTTATGAACTATAATGCATCCTAATTGGAAGGCTTTAGCAACTGTTCCCATTAATTACATACAATTTGTTAGTGAAAATACTAAGGCATCATGTTCTGAAACTAAGTCAAAAACACCAAAACCTCTTGAATCATCTTCCAAATGTGGCCAAAATTCCGCACGAGATATTTATGAAAGTATAATAACCGAATCATTTGACAATCCAGTTATACAGAGAAAGAAGATAAAATTAACTGAAAAAGCAGAAAACCAGAAGACATCTACACCTTTTAACTTAAACAGTTTTATGAAATTTGCCGTGAATAATGATACTAAAGCACTTGAAAGTTATTTGAAAGAGTATCCAGAAAATGTTAATGTAATCGATGATTTTGGTTGGTCCGCTTTAATGTGTGCTATACAAGCTGGTTCTAAAGAAGTTATTGAATTATTGTTAAAATATGGTGCTGATATTTCTATCACAGATAAATCAGGAAATACTGCTTTATCATTAGCTATTTCACATAAAAATAATTACATTGTTAATATGTTATTGGGAACATCACCAAAAACTTATTTGAAAAACACTAAAAACAGTGTTGAAAGTTTTTTCTGCCAATTTTGTAATGAATCATTTGAAAATACTGCTTTAAAATCACATGAAACATCAACCTTACATTTATTTAATACTAAATCCACAATAATTAGACCATATTTTGGAATTCCTGTCAGTAATAAAGGCTATCAACTTTTAATAAGAAATGGATGGAATCAAAATAGTGGTTTAGGGTCATCTGAAGATGGACGAAAATATCCTATAAAAACAGTTATTAGAAAACGTCGAACAGGATTAGGAATAGAACAAGAACCTTCCAGAGTGACTCACAAATTTAATAACAATAATACAAATATAGAACATAAAAATAAAAATCATGTTAGACATTACTATAGTGATAGACAAAAAGATAAAAAGTTCAGATCTTTGTTATCATGATTATATGGTAGTATATTTATTAATATTTGATAAAGTTTTTTGTAAATAAAATATATTTTGTACAAGATGTAATAAATTGTAAATAATGTAAAAATACAAAATAAAATGAAATTATGATTGAATCATAATTGTGATGCATATAGTCTTTTGATTCAAACCTGTAATCAAAATGACAATTATAGTAAAACTTTAATTACAATTTTTTTTTACATATTATATATATATATATATATATATATATACAGTGGCGTCGGAACCGCGTGGGCTGTGTGGGCTTGAGCCCACCCATGAATTGTGATGGGGGGGCTCAGCCCACCCATCAATTTCAAAAAATTATATGGGGTAATATCTCTAAAAAAAAAAAAAACGAGACCACTAGCTGTCTATCTAAAAAAAAAACGAGCCCACCCATCAAAAATTTGGTTCCGACGCCACTGTATATATATATATATATATGGGTGGCTTGTGGGTGTATATAAGAATATGTATATACATATAATGCAGAAAGATGTATCAAAACATGTATAATTTAAGTAAGCAGCATTAGTGACATAGTAAAAATGTAATATTATATTAACAAAACAGTTAAAGTAACATTAAGATGTGTATTTTCATACTTAATAACGTGGTACATTAGGTAAATGTAATTTATAATAGGTATGTGAATGGATCGATTACTCTGGTAATATATTGATCATTGCGCTTAACTACAGGATCGAAGACAGGTGTAGCTTTGGTCGACCAAAGTGCGCTGGCCAAGCGTGGCACTGGTCGCCAAAGCTTTTGATGTCAGTTTGTTAATGAATCACTTGCTGACGATTCTTGGCGATCGTTATCTATAATAATTTTATTATCAGAATGAACAGAGCTTTCTTCTACATTCTTATCGGTTTCAGCATTATCCAGAGACCAAGCATTAAAGTTATAAGCCCTTATATTCTCATGTGATAATAAGTTATTATATATATCATAATGTGTAGGGGGTTGCACAGGCCTTGTATAAACTGGTGCCATTGGATATCGATTTTTAAGATCTTGTGAACTCGGTGATGTTTGGCCAACATATTGAAATGCTGACGGATGAGTATTTGTTTCATTCGTACTGTTCTTCAGGCAATCTTGAGGTAGAGCATCGTTCTCTACTTTGTGACTTTGTTCATGCTTTTTAAGATATGCTTGCCTAAGATATATTAAGAAGATATTTAGAAAAACGAAATTAAAAAAGCGCACAGGAACAAAATAAAGCCCAAATCGAAGCTAAAATTCGGTAATTTTTAATATTATTAATTATATTGTATAATTTTCAAATTATACTACGAATAGCAGAGCAATTAGAAAATATTCTTTATAATATTAGGTATCTTATTTTTTACTTGATTCTGATATATGCTAACAAGGGCAAAAGGTTGCTTAAGTTGCACCACTGCCTGATCGTACCCCGGATGTAGTTTGTCCGATATTCATAAATTACATCACATGATATTTCTATATATATTTATATTTAGTCGCTCTTGATTGTCCAGGCATATTTAAACGGCAGAATTGTTTAATTTATGTCGTAGATAGAAGTTTAAATTTCAAACTTTGAAGACCATTAAATTGTACTTGTGCATAATTACTTTTCTGCACCGATTTAATAAAGAGAGTGCTATTTAATAAAGAGCTTTTCTTAATTAATTGCGAAGCAATAATGGTACAAGTGTTAAAAATAGGGCTTATTGAGTGCTAATATTTAATAACAACTTAATCTTCATAAACAGTTTCATCACCGATTCTTAACACCCGAGTATAATAATTTTGTTAGTACATTCGTAACGTTTTCAGATTATAATTTCATTCTAGAGTTTATTTTAATAATAATGTTTGATTTGAAAGCTAGTAAGTAGACATAAATTGATTTCAGAGTGAGATCTACATATTTTTTTAGTAGAAGGCACGACGAAGGCTGTAGGTGGTACGACTAAAGCAACTAGTCCACTAGGCGCCTAATTTTTCCAGAAGCACATTTGTGAGGAATGTAGAAATACATATATGGATAAAAAATCAGCGATCATTAATCATAAGTCAACTGAAAACAAATTTAATAAACACTAAAGATTCTCTTTTAATTTAATAGCACTAAATATTATTTTCTTAGGGGGTACGACTTTAGAAACCTGATCCTAACAAATCAAGCAAGGCAAAACCTTCAGTCGTAAAGTTCAAATTATTATGTGTGGATGGAAAGTAAATTATTATGCATTCTCAAAACTAGATTCTTATAGTTCAAACAATGTTTTATAAAATTAAATCCAGTTTAATTCACCTTCGAAACGATTTTCCGCAAATAGAGCATTGGTAACCTTTATCCGTAGTTTCTTTATCATTACTTATGACTATCCCTTCATCTTGGTTCTTAGGATGTTCTTCTGTAACAGACGATATGGTGGTCGGACGTGGTTTATGCCATCGTCTGTGCGAAGCAAGATTCGCGGGACAGTTGAACACCTTTAATAATATTTCCGGGTTATAAAATTATTACTAAAAACTGTTATTTAATATAGTAACCTTGTCGCATTCTGGACAACGATACTCGATGTGAACGATTCTGGAACACCGATGTTGTGCCAGGCGGAATGCGTCGTCATATAACGCTCGGCATAATCTAAATACAATTTTGAAATTGAAATAATTTTCTTGTCAAGTAAGGTTTTTGCTATACCAAGAAAACCAGCAATAAAAACTATGTTCATACTAGATATTTTCAAATAAATGAAATTTAAACCATGACGTAAACAAATTTTAACTTACTTGCAAATATATGAACCCAATTTATTTTCTATCTTGGCTAATAAAGCTTTAGCTTCGTCAGTTACTTCTACAACATTAAAAGCTGGATCAATATCGCCCTAAAATTGAATATAACATTAATCTTAACCATTTCTGTTAAAATTATTTTAATTTGAAGGAAGTTCATATTTTTGATATGAGATCATAAATTTTAAAATAATAATCTAGTTTATTATATATTCAATATTATTTAAAATATATACAAATTCATTTATGTATATTTAAATCGATTTAGAATCTTGTAATTAATTGTTTAATATTCGAATTGAAAAGAAAAATACCTTTCTAACAACAAGAATTTCGTCATGCCTAAGATCCCTAATTATGGTTCCAGATACAGGAGATGTTTTATCTTCATCCACTAAAGTTTTACGAATTTTACTCTTTTTTGTTCTGTAAGTTATTTTATTTACTTGCGTTTCAGTATTTTTTTCTACGTCCTTGCTTTCTTTAGCATCTGCATTCAAAACATCTATTCTTTTATGGCTATTTTTATTAACAGCAGCACGTGGCTTGATATTTTCCGATTCACTGGTACATTTGTTAACTAATTCAGTAACATTATTTTTTATAGATTGTATTTCCAAATGGGTTGATGGCACATGATTTTCTGTCACATATGATTCCGATAAATTTTTTTCTTCAACTCGATTTTTTTTGGAGACTGTCGTGGATGTCGTGCTTCGCAATGTTAAAGCAGGAGACGTTTTTAAACTTAAATCCAAGACGCTATGTGTTTCTGGAGAAAAATGTGGTTCTCGGAAACATGGATTTGGAATCATTAGATAATTTGGTATAGGACCATGACATAGATGATAAGGATTCGATATGTAAGGCCTATTTAGTACTAAACTCTCCATTATTTTTTATCTTGAGTGAGATTTGTTTTGAAATTATTGTAAAAACACTTATTGAAGCGTATTCTGCAAACTGATGTGGTTAATTTATAATATATGTTGAATGCAAAAAATTTTCAAGATATTTTTAAATAAATTTTGAAATATTTTACCTTCACTTTCACTATCACAAACTGAATTTCATATTTCACTAAAGAATAAAAACACCACGTATGCACTATAGGATTCTTTAATTTCCTATATATATATTAATCAATTTTATACTAAATTTTATACATTAATCACATTTTATTGACAAATACTTCTATTTCTATTCTATTCTACTCTATTTTTTTATCACAACAGTAATAGATAGATAAATTTTAATAATACTTTAATTTTTTATATATGTTATAATGTTTATATGATATGAACTTTCATGAGCTTTAAAAAGCGTGGTTCACGCTGCCGCTTCCGGCACCGTTATGATTCTCGTAGAGCTTTCATAGTGCTCGGAACGTAGCGTAGGAAACCGTAGGCGCGTTGGGAGAGCTTTCGTAGGCAAGTATGATACGAGATATATGTATTTGTAAATTGGGGCGTAACATACAGTTCATTTTTAAAATTATCTGTTAAATATATTATATATATATATATATATATATATATATATTACATTTTTAGCATCTGCAATATGAATTGAAAATACATTTTTAGTGATAAGAGCTTTCATTAACACAATAATTATTTATTCACCTACGTAAATACTTTCATTAACTTCCCGTAGGGTAAGTTATTGTAATGGGCCGAAAATCGAAATTGAAAATTTTTACATTTCTCGACGTTTTGAAGGTTTCTGAATATTTTGTCATACCTCAGAAAAAATGGATATGTCTGTGTGTGTATGTATGCAAGGATACAAATTTCCAGTCACATTTTCGGGCGCACGGATCAACGGATTTGAATGGTTCAAAAAACAGTCGACTCCTATTGATAAGAAGATGAGCTGATTAGTTTTTGGCAAAGGCAGGTCTAGCAGTTACGGAGATAAAGAGCAAAGAGTGCAGAAAATAGAAATCGAGTTTTTGAGAGAACGGAGCATCCAATTTGAATGATCTAAAGAACATTCAATTAGTAATGATTGGGAGAAGTGTTTACTAGTTTTTGGCAAAGGCAGGCCCAGCCATTTCGAAGACACAAAGCTAAATGTGTAAAAAATGGCAGTTTTTAAGAGAACTAAGCGTCCGATTTAAATGATTCAAAGAACTTTCTGCTTGTCTTAACAAAATAATTGATTTTGGAAAAAAAATTTTGTTTTAACTTTTTTTTTTCAAAAAATTTTTTTTTGTATATCGAAAATAATTCAGATTTTATTTTCAATTCTGACTATAGTTCGTATATACTTTAAACAAATAATTTCAACTTTGCAATTCAGTTTATATAATTCTTATAAATATTAGACAATGTTACAATAGTAATAATAATCTATTTGAAAACATTCAGTATTCCTCGAACATTTCGTTACGGTACGGAAAGTTCCAGCAACTTGCCTTAAGGCACGATGCCATACACCCCACTAGTTTCACATTTGTTTCAAATTTAATCATTATGATACATTTGACATATAAGAATGTGTATCAATCACGTTAAGTAATCATAAATTATGTTTTTTCTTGAATAACAACAAACAAATAATCGGATAAAATTTAAATTTAATTAAATTTTTATCCACATATAATTCTAAAGAGCCTTTTCATATAACTTTCTCATATATTCCAACATAAATGTTTTTAATATTGTGCAACAAATTTATACAAAATTATTAAAAGGTAATAACAAATTAAACCTGATCACCCAACGAAGGATTAATAACGATTCTATATATTATTACCATTTGAAATATTTCACATGGTTGTATGTGTCTACGAGAAGGCGTGTCGAACGTAGCGATGCACCCAAATTCCGATTTATTATTGGTCGTAAGGATGCTGTGAGGGCGGAGTTCGTAGCGCAAAGGATTGCCGAGTAGAATGAACCCATTTGCATAACGATTCTACGAATAGAAGACAGGACGATCCTGACTATAGGATGCCCATAGTATGTCTCATGTATAGTATATATATCAAAATGAAAAATTAATACATTTTGTAGTGAACAATCATAATTTAAACTAAATGGAGTTTCATAAAATTATTTCAATGAAGTGAACAATCATGATTTAAACTAAATGGAATTTCATTAAATTAATTAATTTTTAATTGCATGATACATAAATATAATAATATTTTATATCACGAAGTAAAGTAGTTAAGTTAAGTCAATATTAAAACTTACGATATTTCAGTAATAATTTATATTAGCAGACCTAATTGATTTGAATTGTGTTAATAATTCAATATGCTATACTTTTATCTCTAATGCATACCATATCTTTTTTACTTCTTTTACTGCAGTACTTGGTAGTACTGCCCCAGGGCAAGTCCATAATCAGAATTAAACTCCAACTCTATTCAGGGAGAAATAGTGTGAGAGATTTACCATTGTCATTTCGCACTGCAGTGCTTGAAAATCGCATATTTTCAATTGGAAACATATTTTTGATCTATATTTTTAAGTAAAAATTTATATCACTATTGCACGATGTCAAGTTATCCAGACTGGTGGTTCGAACTCACAAGGCAGTGCGCATAAGCGTTATGCCATGAAACACACACTTTAACCACGGTATCAGCCTATAATTATTGAAGTAAAACTTTTTTAGGTGCGACTAGGGTGTAAATCCGTACAAATGCAACGGAAAAGGCGTTACGCTCGAGTCGCCAATTATTCGTCATTCGCTCTCGATGAGAACATTTCTATACGGGTCGATTGTGATTGGTCGTCGTATTACGTAAGTAAGAGGTTCTTTGATTGTATGAAAATAATAAAACAAATGAAAAATAAAGGTTCAAGTACTTAATACTAATTACAATGACAAACCGATCACATCTAAAGTGTGATTTCAATTACATTATTATTTTCAAATATTTATAATTGTTGACATTAAAAAATGTGTGCATCGCAAATGTTACCATATTACTAATAAACATTATTCAAAATTGTTATGTGATTTTAACTTAAATGCCATCTCGTACGATAGCAACAAAGTTTTACTTCCGAACCTTACGCGCACTCTTTTTTTCAATCATTAGATAATGATATTAATATTTGATCTCCTAAATATGTTTAGAATTCTTAGATCGAATGCAGTTTTGTGAACTGTCGACAAAATTATTTTGTTCACTAGCTAAACATAAGATTATTTATTATTCAGCTTTAATGTTATTAGTTAAAGATATTTGTATATACGCTTGAATTTCATCAAAATGATTATAAAAATAATAATATTTTTGAATCCAGTTCTAATTATTTAGACCAAAACAACTGTTGTTCTACATAATTAGTTGTCGTCTAGTTGTGATAAGTTTTTGTCATATCTGATAAATTATTCTACATAACTGGCACAATTTGCTAGAGTCAAAGGAATTATTCAAACGGATAATATGAATGGACAGAATGTCAAAACTTGATTTTTCTTTTAATAATTTGAGAGAAATTGATTGCCCTTAAGGCACGTTTACATTTTCCATTAAATTTTTAACGTTTTTGTTAATTCAATTTTTTTAGTTTTATGTACAACTAAACAAGTGAAATATCAATAAGGTATTTTGTAATATATAATATAAAAATAATGGAAAAAGTAAACATTGAATAAAATGTTCACAGTAGTTGTTCTTTTGCAGAAATTCTGTCATAAAACAGTTGAAAGTTATTAGGTTTAGATTTTATGTTCATATTTTAGTATAGTTTTTTTACTTTATAATGTTCTCCAAATATTATCTAAATATGTTAGTTGCTTTAAATATATCAAACTGCTTTTTAAACAACAGAAAACGAAATGTGATACCGGAAAACATATGTAATAGACGGCATGTGACATACTTGTGCCGTATCGTGATATGTCAACGGCTGTTAAGGATACCACAATTTTTATTATTAATTCCATCATAGCTATACGGAGACACTGAATGCTCTTCAATAATAACAGTATCAGATAACAATAAATAAAACAATAAATACCTCCATCTCTACTCTATATACATTCATATTCATATACATATATACATTCAAGAGCGCTACACGGTGTAAGGGTTAAGCGCACTGTCTTGTGTGGACAGGGTCGTGATTTCGAACCCCTGTTCTGGATAACCTGATATCGTACAGTAGTGGTATCGATTTTCAATTAAAAATACATATCGAATGTTTATTTTCAATTGAAAACAGGCCATAGGAAATTTCTCACTCACAATTCTTCCCTAAATCTAGTTGGAGTTTAACTCAGTTCAGGATCTGCCCTAAATCGGTAATACCTTTCTTTTTTTTAAAGTAAAGTTTCAGTCTTTTTTGAGCTTATTAGAAAAAAATTATATAAATTATAAAATATTCCTATAAGTACTTAAATATATGAATTAAATATCTGTATAACTTGTGCTTAAAGCCTATGTAGTTAGATTCTCGATTAAGTTACTTTCAATTTGGATAACTATTGCTTAGTAAGAACTAATTTGGAGATGATTATGCATACAAATTTTAAAAAACTTTTGTAACAATATTTAAATATTCCACAAACTAATAATCATTTAGAAGATATTTTTATTATTCCGAAATTATGCTATGCAGGATTATACTGTTTTAAAATTTTGGCTTTTTATTTCAACATGCAGATAGTGATTTACCGAGGGCTTTAATATTGCTTATTCAATGATTCAGTACTGTAGATTTTCAGCACTATAACAATTTGTGTTTTTATTACTATATAATAAAAACAATGAAATAAAATAAAGTGGCGTAATCGTGCGATACATAATTCTTCTGTTTATCACAGAGAACAGAGGCTAAAAATCTTATTTAAAATTGATTTAGATTAAATCTTATTTAGATTAAATATTATCTATAATATAAAAATGAATCGCAAAATGTGTTGGCAAGCGCATAACTCAACAAACGCCTGGACCAATTTGGCCAATTATTTTTTTAAAATGTTGGTTGAAGTCCAAAAATGGTTCTTACGGCGAGAAAAAATCGATTAATTGCCGGGAAAACCCTAAAAACAGCCCTTTTCCTTTTCACATACAAACGTTAGTATTTTTATATATTTGCCATCGGATACGGAATATTTACTCAAGTCAATGAAGCGTTTTGGGCCTGATTTTTTTTACTGTGCTCCAATTCGTATGAAATTTTGAAATTAGGTTTATCTTACTCTCAAGTTCAAAAATGAAAATAATTTAGACTCCTTTGCCATTTTCCGGGGGGATGACATTCCTCTCATTGGTGTGATTTCATTTTTTCTAAAATAACGTCGGATATCGATAAAAGAGCTGATTAGAAGAAAAAAAAAGTTTTAAAATGTTTTTCAAAAAAGCAAATACTCATCATTTTATTTAAAGCAGCTGTACATTTAAGATCCATATGGGTGGATGTATATACATTTCGGTATAGACTGTAGCGTAGAAAAACATAATATAGTTAAGTGAAAAAGCCAATTTTTTACCGTTTTTTTTCAAAAATATTCTACTGTTAAGTAGTTAACTTGCTGCAAATAATATAACAAACATAGCTCGTGTGCAAAAATGATGAACTATAGTTTTAAATAGCTATTAAACACCAAAATTTTATTTTTCCAATACATAGTTCAAAAAATATAAAAAAATAATCAAAGAACTATTTTACAATCTAAAATAATATCTACATGCAAGTCCTTTACTAATTCCAAGCGCTAATATGGAGGTTATGAATTATGTTATAAGATGTGCACATGTTATGAAATTTGCATTACCTCACACAGTATTAACTTTGAACGTAATAATACATGCAAAACATGTGACCCTTTGACCCACGTTGATTGTGGAATGAAGAATCAGATTTCTTACACCCTAGATACATCAAAAACTAAAGGGCGCAGCCCTACAGATTTCTCTGCAGTTTTTTTTAGAATGGGTCAATTGAACTAGTCAATAAAAAACTTAAAACAGGCAAATAAAGATTTTTTGGGCATGTTTTAACATAACTAATTCGGTGCAAATGATTTTTGGTAGTAGAATGTTTTATTTCATTAATACTATCTAATATAATATATTGTTTATTTTTCCATAATTACCAGTCGTCGAGTTAAGAATTGAATAATATTAACATTTTTTATTCGAACGTTTCGACCTTTCAAAAAATCATAACAGGATTAATACACGAATTGATTTTAGACTAAGGATGGTAAAAATGAATATAGTAATGCTGTAATTTTTATGCAATATATATTTTATATGAATGAATATTGTATTTTTTATGAATAATAAACATCTCATCATTCTTCAATTTTCTAACAACCCACAATAGTTATTATAAAATATCTATATATAAAAGTTTCGTGATTGTATTTAAATTGCTTCTTTCTAGCACATAGGTCGAGGGGACACTTCTTTATGTGAAAATTCAATTTCACCGCCAATTTTCAATAATGTGAGTGACATTGCTATCACAAACAGGGACTTGCAACATTTTCATAAGCAAGATTTTATCTTTATAATAAATGCAAATATGAATATAAAAAAATCATAAAATAAGATTAAAACTCGCTTTAGGAAAGTTTCGTGCAAATATTCATGAATCATTCATTTTATACATACACAGCGGGAAGTTATGTATGTAACTACATAATTATAGCTCATGAGTAGTTTTTACATAATAATTAATTTGCAGCATATAATCCTTAAACGTCTAAACAAAATCATGAATATTAGTAAATAAAAGAATTATTAATAAGTTATTATATTAATAATGAATAAATAGTATTGATGCAACCAGACACATTTGGTTATTCATAGGGTAGATACGTGAACTGAGTTAAACTCCAGCTAGATTTAGGAAAGAATAGTGAGAGAAATTTTCTATGAGCTGTTTTCAATTGAAAACATACTTTTGATCTTTATTTTCAATTGAAAATCGATACCACGACTGCATGATATCAGGTTATCCAGAACAAGGGTTCAAAATCACGACACTAGCCACACAAGGTAGTGCGCTTAACCGTTACACCGTAGAACACTCTTGAATGTACATATATATTTATATGAATATGAATGTATATGGAGTAGATATGGAGGTAGTTATTGTTTTATATATTGTTATCAGATACTGTTATTATTGAAGAGCATTCAGTGTTTCCGTATAGCTATGATATAATTAATAATAAAAATTTTGATATCCTTAACAGCCAGCAATTTGCCTTAAGGCACGATGCCATACACAACTAGTATTTAATCTCATTTTATACATGGGATATAAGTTTTCTTCCCCTGCCATTTGACTTGGAAAAACGATTATAAAGTAGAGGTGCTTCACATGTCGCATTATTTAGAAAAGAGGGGTACAAAAGAGGCATCAGAATAGCCCTAAAATAGTCTGGTAGCAATCTCTGCCAGACAAATTGAGCATATATGACATAGTCAGGTCAAGTGACCTATCTCTTAGATTTGTCAAAAGATTGACTTTTCAGAATTCAATTTACCCGCTTCTCTATCAAATGCAGTCTTCTCTCCAAAAAGAATATAGGGGTTTGAGTTATAAGATTATTTCACCTTTTTGCCTAAGAATGAGGAAATTTACTTTATTTGCAGGTGAAAAACTATAAATACTTATGAATAAATTTGTTTATTTATGGAATATGTTTTAGAGTTGTCTGTTTCAGAGTTGTCAGTTTAGAGCCATGTCAGACACATATGTCTGACAAACTCGATTTATAAGAAGGCCAGATCAATCACAGATGTCCTACGCAAACGATACATTTGCAGTATGTTTGCATAGAAGACAGGACTTGTCTCAAATTTTTTCTGATATAATCTTGGTCATTATAGCGCCTTAAATTAAGTTAAATATCCCGCTTGAAGATTGAAAAAAAAATGGCCATACAATGGCCAGATCTTAAATAAAATTGTCAAAAAATAAAAATAAGAGATATCTCATAGGAGATAATCTCTTAAATTCATTTACACCCAGCATATTGTCTTAACAATGTATATTATTATGATTGGAAATAAATGTATGCAATTAAAAAAAATTAAGTTAATTAAACACAAAATTTTAAACTTTATTTAACAAGATTGATTGATATAGTTGTTCACGGCATATCTTTGTTTCTCTTATGCATTCCATTTAACTCTAAATTTTTACGTTGCGTACTAGAATTGAAAATTGTAAAAGCTCACTACTTCAATTCAGATAAACAACATTTATTTATTTTTAAACGGAATTTTTTTTATTTAGTCTTTTCATTTAGTAACTGTACCAACATAAAATTGTTTTTATTTCAAGAAAATTTTCATAAAGGTCGTCTCACAAAGTATCACCTAAAATTAATATAGTTTATTCCGTGTATTAAGGTTTACAAGTGCTACATGCACATGCAGATGCGTCGTAATCTACTAAATCCTTTTATATTTGCCAAAAATATAAATACATGATTTTTCTAATAATTTCAAAATAGCGACATTGATGAAAAAATATTAATTTGCTATAGAATTTTCTGTGCCAATTAATTATTATGACGTAATGCGGAATGTAGCCAATCCGGTAAGTAGGCAGAGCGGCGGCACTTTCCGAACCGCAGCATCACAAGGATTTGCGGCGCTTGTAAGCGGTTTAAGTCCGGGCACACATTAAAAGCTCATTCAATATGCACCAACATCACGTAGCCCAAGCCCAATGGGCCATTACTGAATTTATGCATTATATTAAAGCAGGAAAATAATGGTCATGATAATTATTTTACGTAATTAACTTCTCGTAGGGTAAGTTATAGTAATCGCAAAAAAATCGAAAATGAAAATTTTTATATATCTTTACGTTTCAAAGGTTTCTAAACATCTTGGCATACCTTAGAAAAAATGGATGTAAGTGTGTGTGTATGTGTGTATGTGTGTATATGTTTGTGTGTGTGCGGATACAAATTTTCGTCGTCGATTTCGGGAAGACGGTTCAACCGATTTCAAATATTCAAAAAACATTCGATTGCTGCTGATAAGGAGACGTGATGATTAGTTTTTGGCATAAGCAGGTCTAGTCGTTTCGAAGATAGTGCCAAAAACGGTAACTCAGTTTTTTAGCTAACGGAGCGTCCGATTTGAATAATTCAAAAAACATTTTATTTGTATTGACAAGATGAAGAACTGATTAAATTTTTGGGAAGGCAGGTTCAACAGTTATAAACTCTCAATAAAAATAAGTTAAAAAAATGTCATATTGCGGTCAAAAATATTTATTGGACTTATGCACATCAAATTATCAGATATTTTCTAGAGATTTTCATAATGTGTACACAATATGTGTAATTTTTTTTTGGTTCCGTTCCCAGATTTTTAATTACGGTACGGGAAGTTCCAGCAATTTACCTTAAGGCACGATGCCATGTACCCCACTAGTTTTATGTAATTATGTTTTGATTTTTGTTTATACGTAGTATAAACGTGTATACTTTTTCTTTTCTGTTCATATATTAAATTCATTAAAATCATTAAAGCGCAATTTAATTATCTCAACACCGAAATAAGCAAATAAAAATGTGCAATATATATTATATGTATAATGTTTATTGCTAGAAACTTGGCACTTCTTCAAAATAAATCATTTTCCAAAAATTAATCTCCAATATATAATTTGTTCCTAAACATTTTTTTCCTTAATGTGCATATATTGTGTGTTGTAATGGGTAGTACTGCCCTAAGGCAGTATATATGCCCTAGGGCATTACTAATATGCAATATATAATATACCTGTGTGATGTTAGTTTTCAAATATTGTTAGAATTTGACACTTTTTTAAAATAAAGAATTTTCAAAAATTAATCTCTGACATATAATTTGTATCCAAAATTTGTTTTTTTTTTAAATGTGCATATGTCGTAAACTCCAACTCGATTCAGAGAAGAATGACGTGACAAATTTTCCATTGCCATTTCAGACCGCAGTGCCCGAAAATGGACTATCTTCAATTGGAAACTTTGATCAAGTGAAATTTGATATCACTACTGCACGATATCAGGTTATCCAGAACGAGGGTTCAAACTCACAACCCTGTCCACACATGGCGCTTAACCGCTAAAATTGAAAATGAAATACCTTGTGTGTTGTAGAATAGTACTATTTTCTTTATAGTTATAAAATCAGCATTTTTTAAACCTTCAACACCCTTATTTAGCGTATTTTTACACCCTCAAGTTTTGATTTGATAACATTTGAGGGGCAATCTTATTTATCAAAAATCCAGGACAAAAACGCAGCTGGAGAGGATTGGTTAATTTAAATAACTTATTATTTAATAATATATTATTTTTTAATACTAAATATACATAACCGACACTATTTAAAAATGTAATAATATACCGTTTTTTTAACTTCCCGTAGGGCAAGTTATAGTAATCGCAAAAAAATCGAAAATGAAAATTTTTGCATTTCTCGACGTTTCAAAGGTTTCTGAATATTTTGGCATACTTTAGAAAAAATGGATGTATGTGTGTGTGTGTGTGCATGTATGTATGTATGTGTGTGTATGTATGTGCGGATACAAATTTTCGTCGACGATTTCGGGAACACCGATCAACCGATTTGAATAATTCAAAGAACATTTGATTCGTATTGATAAGGAGACGTGCTGATTAGTTTTTGGCCAAGGCAGATCTAGCCGTTCCGAAGATACGGGGCAAATAGTGCCAAAAACGGTAACTCAGTTTTTAAGAGAACGGAGCGTCCGATTTTAATAATTCAAAAAACATTTTACTTGTATTGACAAGGTGAAGAACTGATCAAATTTTCATAAAGGCAGGTCTAGGAGATCTATTGAAAAAAGTAAAAAAAAATGTCATTTGGCGGTCAAAAATGATCATTAGACATATGCACATCAAATTATCAGATATTTTATAGAGATTTTAACAATAAGTATAAATTTGGTTTACATTCCTATGGGTTCCGTACCAATGTTTACGCGTTAGACGGCGACGCGGCCCTTACGCGCTTTGATATTTCGTCTTTATGTAGTTAAAGCAGTACGATTGCTTTGAAAAAAAGTTTAGATCTTCCAAAATATGTCAAAATAAAGAAAAAAATTTTTTTTCAAAAAAAAGTAATTTTTTGTCCAATGTATATTTTCTCAAACATCTTATTTTTTCAAAGTAAATTTTTTTCAAAAATGTTAATTGTTTTTGAAAAAATAATAATTTTTGGTACGGGAAGTTCCAGCAATTTGCCTCAAGGCACGATGACTTAATTGCCTTAAGACAGAATTCCACTTACAGCTAGTTTTCTAAATATATCACACTATTCTCTCATTAGTATAACTGAGAACTATGAATTTTCAGTATTCTACATTTTCAAAGATTGCATAAAATTTCATACAATTTTCTTCTTAGTTAACTTTAGTAAATAATATCGCTTTTATGTGATCTATATGAAGTCATGTAAAATCATTTCAAATTTTATTAAAATTATTCTAGCTGTAAAATATTTAAAATAAGAACTTCTTAACAATTCGTGATAAACTGAGATAAAAAATTGGAATTTGTTATGCAAGTATTGGAACGAGTATGCAAAGTGAAAATTTGCGGCTGTATTGCCTCTTATAAATTTATAAGAGGCAATATTATAACAAATTAAATTATAACAAAATAAATAAATTAAATATTTATATTTTTAAACTATTTATCATAAATATGTAAATCATTGCTCAATTTCTCAAAAAAATTATTTAAGCGCTTTTTGAAAAAATCGCAAACGCGAAAAGTATCCAAGAAGATTATTTTGATATTGCGATATTTATAAGTTGAATTATTCCGAATAAATTTATAAAATAAATCATCATTTTTCAACAATAGTACAAAATTGCTTAATTAATCGTATTGGTTTTAATTAAAATTTACGAACGTCCAATCAGATATATGCACCCTAAATATAGAATGCTGTCATATAAATGTATTAGAACACTTCATTAGACGCGATTGTTAATATCGAGGGCTCATCGAGTTTCACAACATCATAACAGAATAATCACTAACTACATTAACTGACATAAAACACAAGTTAGGAGTAATTAGTCTCTCAGGCCAGGTCTACAGAACTCTGGGGGAGAGTAATATAATATATATATATACATGGGTTATTCGAATGATTTGGAAACAGTATCCAAATCATTCGAATTGTATATGTCCAGTTTTATGAAATTATAATGTAAACACCATATTATTTTACTAATTAATTGTTAAAAATCCAACTGAAAGGTTTAGGCATAAAAAAATATGCACTACAGTTGCAAAAAATCAAATTGTAGTAAATGCAACTCCAATTAAAGAGCAGTCTAGTAAAATTTGCGCCGATTCGCCCATCTGCTGAAAAAACACACATTAATTGTGATTTGATTTAAAATTTGGTAAATTAATAATAATAAACGTATAAAATAATAGAAAAAAATAATTCTATGTTTTAGCGTTAAATACCTTGGGATTCATCTCGACAGAAAATTAAGCTGGTCAACGCACATCAAAATGAAAAGAAAACAGATGGAGAAGAAGTTCAAAGAATTGTATTGGCTAATTGTCAGGAGTTCAAATGTGTTATGAAAACAAACTCCTTTTATATATAAAACAATAATTATCCCAATCTAGACATACGGAATTGAGCTATGGGCGTGCGCAAGCAATTCAAATATAAAAAAATACAAATAGCGCAATCAAAAATTTTAAGATGCATTGTGAACGCACCCTGGTATATTACAAATGACACCTTACATAAAGACCTAAAAATAGAAACTATTAATGAAATGATAAAAGAAAGAGTAAAAAATACCAAGAAAAACTACCAGGTCACCCGAACATATATTTAAAAGAATTAAGCAAAGAATATCCCACTCGAAGATTGAAAAAAAATGGTCATACGATCTGAAATAAAATGTCAAAAAAATAAAAATAGAAAGATATCTCATAGGAGATAATCTCTTAAATGCATTTAAACCTAGCATGTTGTTTTAAAAAAATGTATATTATTTTGATTGGCAATAAAACTATGCAAATAAAAAAAAATTCTATGTTTTGTTATCTAATAATAATCTTAGTAGATACGCCGCTGGGTCTTAATATTTGATATGAAACTAAAATGTTTTTCTATTTCTATTGTTATACTGTACTGGTATTGTTAACCTCAGCTCAGTTTATTTCATATAAACTTATTTTGTATTAACAGATCTTAGAATTAAATTAGAAAATTACTAATAATGATATTGAAGCAAAAAAATGAATTACATAAAAAGGAGTTGCTTTATTATTTTACGTATTAAGTAAAATATTTTTTTTCCATAACAACAAATGGCAAAAACGCCTTTTCTTAGTTACTTTCAAGCTTTCATCTTTTACTCAAAATTTTTCAATAATAACATTATCAAGTATTTTACCATCTTACTATCCTGATTATAATTGCGACAACTTTTGATGGAACTTGCCAACTCAACTTTTTGATTGAAAAAAACCTACTCAAAGTCGACCGATTTTAAAAAAATTAAATTTATAGTTCAACAAAAAGTCTTAATTCTTGAAAACTTGGGGCAATTGTAGTATTTTTCACTGTAGTCCTAGAAATGTTCGAGCTCTATGCTGCACTTAAAAGTTCATAATTTCCAAACAACGTGAGATAATTTTTTTAAAAAAATTTTCAAGACAGTTAAAGTCAATACTTCACCCCGTCACCCCAAAGTTTAGGATACCATATATAAATATATATATATGCTATCATCTTTAATAATTCAGTAACCAAGTTACTGAAAATTCTCTATATATTTCATTGTGTTTGAATTAAATTTTTTACAATTATGATATAAATCAAATATTCAAGTAGCCACAGTGTGTTCATAGTTTACAGATAGGTAAGAGCTATTTCATTGTATTAGTCTAACATAATATTTTTATCAAAACAATTACGTGTTTTGCTGCTAAGGTAAACAAAATGTTCTCATAATTCGGCACGTGTATCAGCACTTCGTTCTAATTAATTATTGTAATTAATATACGAGTATCGTACAATTAAGGAGTTGACGAGTCTTGTTTTCGCATCCGTGTTTTTGATATTTACTACTTACTGCTCGAGTTATTCTGACTTTTCATGTAATTGATTAATTATGTAAAATATTACCTATCGAATAAAGCAATTGAAATAATACTTTAATTATATTTAAAATTGAAACCATTAGATTGCATAACTCTATGCAATGCATAAAAATTAATAATTAATATTATTGAATTTATAGTATCTGTTCGCGCCAAATCAAAGTAGCCGATATATTGATATAAACAAAAATCATCAATCCAAAATCATATATAAAATCAGTCATTACGATATTAAAACATATGGAAATTATTGTAAATACACTTATAACTTGTAATTAATATGAAAAAAATATATACAGTTATAATTAGAGTATTTTACAATTGGTCCTTCAAAATTCAATCAATTCAACCATTAAAAAAACATTGGTCCTTCGAGCCGGATTTGACATCCAGTAAAATCTAATATAAAAAAAACAGTATCTATCAATAATAAAACATGTAATAGATTTCAAATAAATAAAATCAATGATTATCCAAATCAGTATTTGTAAGTAGTGTAATTTTTTTATGTCGAGGAAAGAATTTTTTTTATGTCGAGGAAAGAATTTTTTTTCACTACCCGTCGGCATTATTGTTGCATATTGATTTTTCACTAAAATTATTTTCATGTAATTTTTCAAATATATAAAGCAATAAAGAATAATTATATTGTGGCTACACAAGTTGTCTATGACTGCGGAATTTGCTAGGTATAGAAAAACAAAATAAGATACTTGTCATGACATTTTCGAATTTGTAAAATTATTAGAAATTGTAGTACAGTTTCATACTTTTCTAATAAGTTTATTTTTGATGAATACTTTTCAACATTGGTGACCCCGTCGTGATTTGAACGTATACAGTACGCCCAGACCTCGGGTTGAATTGTTGCCAACACTGAACGGGGAGTGATGTGGCAACATAAGTTGGCAATGAGTGTCATGACATTTTTGAAAATGCTAAACTATCAGAGATTTTAATACAGTTTCATACTTTTCTAATAAGTTTATTTTTGAAGATTAAAAACAATACTAATTATTAGTTTTCTGAAATTATACATTATTTTCGATGTTTTTTTCACGTAGAATTTACGAATTTCTTTCAGTATTAATATAGTAACTATTAAATGAAAAGCAATCCTTTCAGTGGCGGATCCAGCTTTAGCGCCAGGGGAGGATATAGTTAAATTATTATTATTAAATCAATATTAACATATATTCGCAATACGTAATTTTATTGCTGAGTTAGTGTTCTATCTAAGTCTTAGGACTAGCTTAGGAGGGGGTTATGACTCCCGTGACCCACCCCTTGGATCCGTCACTGAATCCTTTAAACATATGTTTAATTTACCTAATAAACAGGTTTGTAATGTATGTATAAAATACGTGGGTAGATCTTTGCAGTCGAATGGGAAGATGCTAATACATTTTGCATTGCTATCACAAGATCGTATTACAAAACATAACATAACATAACATTGCTCGGTAAATAAACGACGTGGGTTATACACAAGTCCCCAATCTTTATTTTTCAATTAAATAATTATAAATTTTATGATTTTCTAAAATCTATAAATTACCTGATCTTTGTAGTCGAATAGGAAGATGCTAATACATTTTGCATTGCTATCACAAGATCGTATCACAAAACATAACATAACATAACATTGCTCGGTAAATAAACGACATGGGTTATACACAAGTCCCCAATCTTTATATTTCAATTAAATGAATATAAATTTTATGATTTTCTAAAATCTATAAATTACCAGGGCCTGATTCCCTTATTTAATCATCAAATTATTATAATGTGGTTGGAGAGGCTGAGAAAAATAAAAGAATTAGCTGACAATAAGCGAATTAATAATTCAAACATAATTCAATTTTATACAAATGTTAACATTTTATATATTCTGCACATATGCAAACTGCTTGTCTATACCACGTCACCTGTTTAGAGTATGCAGAAAAAAAAATCCTAAAAATTCAAAAGATTTGTGGTGCGTTTAAATCAGAATTGCAATCACAAACCTAAAATTGAAGCGAAACCCTTGCATAAAGAAACTTTACAATAGGATGAGTGAATTGTATTACATAAATGCTACTTGTAATTCATTCTTAAACAAAAAAGAGTGCGTGTAAGGTTCACACAAGAATGAAGTAAAACTTATTTGCTACTGTACAAGGTGACATTTAAGTAAAAATAAATACATCATATAACAATTTTGAATAATGTTTATTAGTAATATGGTAACACTCGTAATGCACATATTTATTAGTGTCAACCATTATACTCATTCGTATAATGATAAATTATAAATTATATATTTATAATAGCAATAAAAATATGTATAATATTTAAAAACAATAATGTAATTAAAGTCAGACTTCGAATATGACATGATCGGTTGGTCATTGTTATTAGCATTTAGAAATAAACCTTCATTAGAGAAATGAAGTAATTGCTGATTAATAACTTTTATAATATTCGTTCACACAGTGGATTATGTTAACAATGCCTAAACAAATATTGTTTTCGCAACTTTATTCATCATGTAATTATCTTTGAAGAACTTCATGTAATTAAAATTAACATACATTCATTGACTTATAGTATTTTTATACTTTTTCGCTGGCGATATAATCTCATTCTTTGAATAGCTGTAATATCTGTTTTGCATAAAAATATTTTTCATTTTAATAACTTCTAGGATTTATAGAAACTACGAATAATACAGAAATAATTTCTAATCAATAAATTTTGTTTATAATAAATTAACATTTGTTTTATTATTTTCAAGGAACAGGGTAAAATATCCTTCTGATTTAGGCATTTTTCATTAAATCAAGATTTGTATCACAATGTAACTTTAAAATGTTTAGTTATCTATGCCGATTTCCTTGTAGATATCGGTACGCATACAACGTTGACGCCGGTACGCATACAACGACCGATCTCTATTCACATACGCGACGACTAATCACAATCGACCCGTATAGAAATGATCGAGAACGAATGGCTCTCGACTCTTATCATATCTTATCTGCCGTAACGCACTTCCGTTGCATTTGTACGAATTTACACCCTAGTCGCGCCTAAAAAAGTTCTACTTTTTCAACTAATAAATTTATGTGTTTCTAATTGTATGCTCGCAGATAGTTGTAAATACTATATGAATCATAAAAGAATAAGTGCACATTTAAATTTTTGTATTTGGTATACAATTTGGAAAAAAGTTTTATAATAAAAATTAAATTAATACATCAACTTGACACTGATCCTTCTTGTTAGAGTATTCTAATATGTGTGCTTCTGCCGACCCCAAAGAGACGACTGGGGTGTGGGTTACCGGGAGCTTCGCAAAAGAGCGCTCGAGCTTTTAAAAAGAATTCCGGTTACAATACATATAGGGGATTTCGCTTATAGATATTTGATATGATTTATTCAATACGTATCTTTACTCTGTTGCCGCCTTTGATACTCTCAGTGCAACTCTACGGGGGATTTTCAACGCAACTCAATGGAGATTTCATACGAAATAGAATAAGCTACTTACGCGGAAAAGTACTGACGAATATTCAAAAATGTTATCAAAGTACTAAAAGGTGAGGAACATGTACGATACTGATGTATTGAAGGGAGGAATGTGCGGTAGAGTATGTTTAAACAACCACATGATGTATGACTGCTTAATTAATGTTGTTCAATAAAAAGATCGCTAACATCTAAGACTTCACTTGATCAACTTTTAAGCTACAAGAATACACTAAATTCTTACTAAAAAAACAGAAATATTAAAAATTGCAAAAATAATTTTGTTTTCCGACACATTATTGAACTAAGCAATTGAAGGTAATGCTTATAATTTGTTGAATTTTTTAAATAAAATTTGCAAAATAGAGTTGGAGCAGTGATGCCCAAAGTTGTCCATATGGATCCCCAGTGGTCCACGACAACACACCGTATTAATATATATTTGCTTATACTATACTTTCAATAACAATATAGTATACAATATTTATAAATGTACTTAAAAACTAAAAAATATTGTATATTGTTATAAATTTGTGGTTCATGGCAAAGCCTAAGGCACAAAATAGTTTGGGAACCTATGTGTTACGGCATCAACTTTTTGAAGAGCAATCAGAAATTAAAAGTTCCATGAACATATATCCAACGGTTGACTATCTATTTTAGATATATATTTGTTATTAGTATTTCTTTAATACTAGTGATATTATTAAATAAACTCAAAGTCAAGCCAAAATGGGGTGATAGTATTGATCGTGACTGTCCAGAAAAGTTAGAAATTAGTTTAGAAATTATGAGCTAGAGCTTTGGTGAAATTGTGAGCATATGCCGGTTATTGTGGTTGATTTTTATTATTTCTGTAGATATATATTTTCACGATAAGACTTTTTGTTAAACTATAATTTAATTTATTTAAATGCTTTACTTTGTGAGGCTTTGCTTTAGAAAAAAGTATTAAAGCATGCTGGCAATTTTCATCACAAGTTGGCGCATTTGATCAGGAATGCTAAAATACTTGATAGTTTTATAATTGAATAAATTGAGTAAAAATTAAAAACCTAAATATAACATGCCATATTATTTTATATTTTTTCGTCTTGATATTGGATTCTGAGACACCCTGTATTTCATATCCCAATTGCACTAGTAAACGAAAACCGCTTGTTAATAATATTCGCTCGGCCTGGCGGCTCAAAATTTGTCTTTGTGGAACTATCTTTCATAAACCCGAAACACATGAGTTTATTTTTTATAAAAGAGTCTCCAGGACAAGTGTACTTTGTGAAATTGTCACCTCCATGTCTCATTATTCTTGTTCGGTCATTCGGACAAACGCAAACTCGACTAACAATTCAAGGTTAACTTGACCATCAGTGACAACCCTTACGAATCCAAACAACCCTTATAGAATACTTGAAATAATAAAGACAAAATAATTGTTTTTGTAATAATTATACTATTTTAATACTATTTGCAAAAGAATTTGTAATTACTTCAAGTAATTCATAAAAGTACACTATTAATAATAAAATCAAACATTTATAAAAAAATGTTACTTCAATTGAATTTAATATAATTGTCCTGATAATTAATTATGCACGCTCGCTTATTGACTGTTATTAAAAAATTCTTGGCACTGTCTTTCATAAACACGTTACATTATATTTGAATGAAATTGCTATTAAAGTTAATATATTTTTATATTGTAAATATACCATTTACTTGAGAAAACTGTATATATATATATATATATATATATATAAATATATATAATATCGGGGGGAGTCCCCTAGTGGCGGACACCTGAGGTTACTTATAAATGAAAAAATATTTCATGAAATGATTATTAAATTATGACTTATCTTAGATAACAAAGTTAGAAATCAAACCAAATCAAATTAATACCATCAATCAAACTTTGATGACAAAAAATATGATTTTAAAAGTGGCACCTAGTACCGGACATTAAAAAAAAAACCTGCAGTGATCACATATGTAGCCATCTCCACACTCTGGAGTGTCTGCACATGTGTGTTTGACGAATATTCTTAGATAATGCATTCTTAGAATATGCATCTACCCTTTTGGCTGAGCCACACCGATGCTCTCAACTGGTGCATACATTATAAGCCTTTTATTCTTTGACTAGGAGAAACGAAAAATGGGGGTATGTAGTGACCGTTAGTTATACAGATCAAAATTAAATAATTAGAATAAATTACGTAAATTGTCACAAGAAAGATCAATATGTTTACTGTCCGGCGCTAAGGGACGACTTAGTATCCGGTGCTAACGGACTGACTGATTTTGAAATATAAAAAATACTCGCTTGAATAATAGGTGTTAAATAGAGTGTCCGGCGTTAGGTGCCGTCCGGCGTTACTGCACTTCCCCATATATAAATATAAACATATATATATTTATATGAACATAAATATAAATAGAGTAGAGCGGGGTTTAAAAGTCCGCGAGTAAAAAAGTCCACCAACAATATCTCAAAAACAAGTAAAGTTAGCAATTTTATCAACAACAATATTGCAATTAGAAAAATAGATAAAAAACATATTTCTAGAATTATGAATTAGCTTCATTGTGCATTGTGAGACATAACCGATACATAAACTGTGGTAATTATATAATAACTTTGTTGAATACATATTTAACACTTAATAAACGAACTTAATCGAATTTAAGATTTTAAACTCAACGAAGCGTACTTTCAATGATTACATATATTACGATGTAATCGAAACAACTAGAGAAAAGTACAAGAATAATATTTCTACTTTTTTTTTAAATAATAAGTTAACATTGTGTAAACGCAAATTTTAATGCCAAATTATAGGTTTTTGAAGACATCTAGATTCTAATCAATTTATATTTGCACTTTCGATATATGTGAATATTAAGTGTGAATATTAAATGATGAAGTGATGATAATTCTATCTAGTCAATATTTGCCCGATATCCATATCATTTTCCGGTAGAATTCCGTCGCCTAATGTGTCAACTGCAAGAATGCTTTTGAGTCGCTCCGAATGTAGTTAATTACTCGACAGCTATCAGTGCAGAGTAAGTTGTTTTCGCCCCTTCTCGTTCGAAAGATTCCCGTTATTAATAATGACTTCATAGCAACATCTTAATAACTTTGAGAATGTCTCCAGTTTTTAATTGGGTCGTTTTCACTATGTGCTCAGACATTCCGCACGCTGATGAATTCCGAAGCTAATGACAAATTTGCTGCATGGATTGATAGTTGTATGACAATAAGGGTGAGTTCGGTGACTAATTTGCGCAAGTGATAATCTAGGTCATATAATAATATGACCATAATATAATAAATATTTTTTATTGATATATTGTATTTATTGATTGATCTTGATGGAATAATTATTGTCTTAAATCTTTATCAGCATAACTTTCAGGCTACATATCAAAATTTTCGATATTTCACAAAATAATTATGGCTTTTTTAGTGAGATGACGCATAAATCTTAATTCTATAGCCTACAGTCTATACTATTGTCAATACAGCCAATAATAGTATTTATGAGTCTTTGATAAGTTTTCAAGCTGGAATAACATTTTTTTATATAGAAGTGCAAATATTCGAAAGTCACATAATGCATTAACACCAAAATTGTTTCAACAGAATTATTTGTTTTTCATTTGCATTTATGGTCCTATAATTACTGATTTTTGTTTCCTCATTGTTTATTAGCCATATTTATGATTGCGATTTAGCCATAAAGCAATGAAGAAAATAATTTTATCAATTTTTATATTTCAAATTAATATTGATATAATAAAGAATGATATATTTAATACTTCGACACTTACTGAATTACAAAACTTGAAGTGTAAATAATTTAATTTTTTGAGAAGAACTGATAATGTTAATAAGAATAGATAGTGTACTGAATTTCACTCTTCAAAAGTGAATTATAAAGTTCGAAGTGTATATAATTTAATTTTTTGAGAAGAACCCATAGAAAAGTCATGAAATAGTTACATGATTTTCATAAATCGTGTAAAATTTAAGGCCTAGGCCCTAAAAATAATGCTGACATTCCAAAAAAAGGTCCTAGATTTGATATTCCCTCGGATAGTCTGATATCGAGCAGATGAAAATATAAATAAATAAAATACTAATAACAAAAATATATCTAGAATAGATAGTCAACCGTTGGATATATTATATATTCATTCATTATATAATATATTCATAGAACTTTTAAGTTCTGATTACTCTTGAAAAAGTTGATGCTCTAACACATAGGTTCCCAAACTATTTTGTGCCTTGGGCTTTGCCATGAACCATAAATTTATAACAATATACGATATAATAATATACGATATTGTTATAGAAAGTATAGTATAAGGAAATAAATATTAATACGGTGTGTTGTGGACCCCTTGAAAGTTGTCATGGACCACTGGAGGCCCATATGGATCACTTTGGAAATCACTGGTCCAACTCTATTTTGCAAATTTCTTTTAAAAAAGGCACAAAATTATAAGCATTAACTTTAATTGCTTAATTCAATATTGAATATGCCAATATTAAGATGAGATTTGTTATTCTTTGTCGTCTAGTAGATTGCCCAAAGAAATTCTAGAAAGATAACTTTAAAGCGTTATTAACGGCTATAGTGTAATATGTTAAACTAGTGGGGCGCATGGCATCGTGCCTTAAGGCAAATTGCTGGAACTTTCCGAACCAAAAATTTTTTTTTTTAAAAAAACATTTACTCTGAAAAAATTCGATTTTAATTTAGAAAATATCTGATAATTTTATGTGCATATGCCTAATGATCATTTTAGGCCGCCAAATGGCATTTTTTTTACTTTTTCCACTAGATCATGATAATTTAATCAGTTGTTCATCTTGTCAATACAAGTAAAATGTTTTTTTAATTATTAAAATCGGACACTCCGTTCTCATAAATTATACTGTTTTTAGCACTTTTTGACCCGTATCTTCAAAACTGCCTATGCCAAAAACTAATCAGCACGTCTCCTTATCAACAGCAATCGAATTTTTGTGAATAATTGAAATTGGTTGAACCGTGTTCCCGAAATCGTCGACGTAAATTTGTATCCGCACACACACACGCATACATCCATTTTTTCTAAGGTATGCCAAAATGTTCAGAAACCTCTAAAACGTAAAGACAAATACAATTTTCAATTTCGATTTTTATGCTATTTCTATAACTTACCCTACGCGAAGTTAATTAACTAAACCACATATATTTCCAAATTATAAATTATATAGAGAATTATGTTATATTTGTAAAAACGAGAAGTTTTTACCACGTTTTGTCATATTGTGCATCGCACAAATGTCTGCTATGTGAAGCTATTTTTGATTAATGTAAAAGACAAATTTCCCTCACTTTCCTGAAAATGCTCAATCAAGTTTCGCATTGTGAGATTAGGGGGCGCGAGGTGATCCCATTGTTATGACGCACTAAACGTAACAGAGCAATATGTTAGGAGGGCACCATGGAATTCCGCGCTACCTGATACGTAATATGGCTTCATGTTTTCATTACGCCGGCATGCTTTCAGCGGAACCCAAAGCATTTTCCCCATAGGTAAAAAGCGATATGATATTGATATTGACCTCAATGATTATCATTATTTAGAACTGATTATAATGGAGATGAATGATGATTGATAATCGAGTGAAATGAAATAAATCTGTACGAGATTATATTTTGAACTAAATTCTGTATAATTTGTATCACTTATTAATCCTTTCGACTCGGATACCGCCGCTCCGGCGGTAAAATTCGTATAAATCTCGGAGTTCGCGAGTGTTAAGCTTGTGCAAATAAAAAATATTTAAAGAGACAATGAGTAAAATGCTTTAGAAATTACACGATTTTTATGGTTTTTACTTTTTTTAACTTCCCGTCTAGGGCAAGTTATAGTAATCGCAAAAAAATCGAAAATAAAATTTTTATATATCTTTACGTTATAAAACCTTCTGAACATTTTGGCATACCTTAGAAAAAATGGATGTATGTGTGTGTGTGTATGTGTGTGTGCGTGTATGTGTGAGTGTGCGGATACAAATTTTCGTCGACGATTTCGTGAACACGGATGCAGCGATTTGAATAATTAAAAAAACATTCGATTTGTATTGATAAGGAGACGTGCTGATTAGTTTTTGGCGTAGGCAGGTCTAGCCGTTCCGAAGATATGGGGCAAAAAGTGCCAAAAACGGTAACTCAGTTTTTAAGAAAACGGAGCGTCCGATTTAAATAATTCAACAAACATTTTACTTGTACTAACAAGATGAAGAACTGATCAAATTTTTATGAAGGCAGGTCTAGCAGTTTCGGAGATCTAGTGAAAAAAGTAAAAAAAAATGCCATTTGGCGGTCAAAAATGATCATTAGACATATGCACATCAAATTATCAGATATTTTATAGACATTTTAACAATAATTATAAATTTTATTTACATTCCTATGGGTTCCGTACAAATGTTTATCCGTTAGACGGCGACGCGGCGATTACGCGCTTTGATATGTCGTCTCTATGCAGTTAAAGCAGTACGATTGCTTTGAAAAAAGTTCAGAATTTCCAAAATATTTCAAAATAAATTTTTCTTCAAAAAGTTTTTTTTTTCAAAAAAAAGTAAATTTTTGTCAAAAATTTATAGTTTCTCAGAAATCTAATTGTTTGAGAATAAATTTTTTTCAAAAATGTTAATCTTTTGAAAAAACAAAAAATAATTTTTGGTACGGGAAGTTTCAGCAATTTTCCTTAAGGCACGATGCCATTAAGTTTCTAATTTTTTTAGTATGAAATTTAAAAGTAACAAGGGCAGATCGGGGCTTAAAGGTTTGCAGGTAAAAATGTCACCACCAATATCTCAATAACAAGTAAATTAAGGATTTTTTTAACAACAAGATTTAAAAGTAGAAGGCAAAAACAGTGTAACCAGTCATTGCCTTAAGTCAAGCAACGTTGATTCTCAGATATATCAGGCCATATTTGAAACACTATTACAATAGTATTATCTTTCGTTGTTTGTTTTTTGGTTGTGAGCTCTGTTGTTTAATTTACGATACCTTCATATAATTTGTAAGTAAATTTTATTTAATTATTTTATAAGATATATTGTTATTTTTAAGTTAGATTCAATAGATGTCTTTATATTACCTCTTACATGTGGGTGGGGTAAGAACCAACTAAACTTTTACCCAGACAAAGGTGTAAATAATAAAAAATAGTAAATAAAAAAATAAATAAAGTTAAAAAACGAAATTTTACAAGAGATAAATTAAATGTATAAATATTTCTGACAAAATACCACTTCAGTGTTATATACAGGGTTATCATACAGGCTCATTAAATTTATATCTTGCATTGGTTGATTAACTTAGCTATTATTTTGCAAAATATTTTTAAAATTGCAAATAGACATTTGATCTGTCCCTCTGCGGCTGTCTCATTTTATCCCAGAAGAAAAAAAGGGATAAACTATCAAAAACCATAATATAATTAAAAAAGTAAATTTCTAGAAAGTTACTACTCCAACAAAAAAAAATTATTTAGCAGATTATATTTTTATTTTTTTTTATTTTTTAAATTTTTTTGCTCCATTAAGTGAAACAGTAGTGAGAGACAAACATATGGTCCAAAGGACTATAACAATAAACCTTTGAGTATGTAACCGTAAAAATAAAGAAAAACTGAATGAGACCTGCAAGTCATTGAAATTTTAATCCATATAGTCGGAAAATGCATTATGATTTGGCCGGTGTGTCGCTTTTGTATT
The DNA here is from genome assembly GCF_003426905.1 of Ctenocephalides felis. Lineage (NCBI taxonomy): Eukaryota > Metazoa > Arthropoda > Insecta > Siphonaptera > Pulicidae > Ctenocephalides > Ctenocephalides felis. The sequence continues at coordinate 39,871,882 of NW_020536999.1, read as the reverse complement.
GTATTCCTTGGGCGTCTTTCAATGCGAAAAACGCATTGACAGAATATTTTCCCTGGTCGCGGTGTCTCCAAAGCCGTCCTGGTAATCCTCTCAGAGGATGAACTTTGTGACAAAGAACTGTCTAAGGGTGCACCATCACAATGATTAGAGCACGGGTCGGTATATTATGTATTATATATTAGATTTAGATTTATTGATAAATCAAAATTATTCAAAAGTTTAACAAATCAACATTAACAATAGAAAAAAATCGAATAATTGCCGGGAAAACCCTAAAAACAGCTCTTTTCTTTTTTACATATAAACGTTAGTATTTTCATATTTTTGCCATCGACAATGGAGCATTTTGGGTCTGAATTTTTTTACTGTGCTCCAATTCGTATGAAATTTTGAAATTAGGTTTGTCTTACTCTCAAGTTTAAAAGTGAAAATAATTTAGACTCCTTTGCCATTTCCTAGCGGGATGACATCCCTCTCAGTGGTGTAATTTCAATTTTTGTTCAAAATAACGTCGGAAATCGATAATAGAACTAATTATAAGAAAAAAATGTTTAATAATGTTTTTCAGAAAAGCAAATACTCATCATTTCATTTAGAGCAGTTGTACATTTAAGATGTATATGCATTTCGGTATAGACTGTAGTGTAAAAAAACATAATAACTTTTAACTAATTGGTAAATATCAGTATAGGTTATTAAAAAAAATAGGAACTTTTGAATTGTAAACATAAATACAGGACAACGCCTGTCTATAAGTTTATAATATTTTCGATACTGCATTCGATTTAAACTCCAAGTATCAAATTAATAAATAGGAAAACCTAAAGTGCAGAATGATCCACATTGCCAAAAATCCATTCATTTCCTCCATACTTTACCATCTATTGTAATATATAGTATTTTTAATATTGCATATCTATTTAAAGCGATTAACAGTGTCAATTATAATTGAATTATATCACCAAGTATAATCTAATTTAGTAGATATCTAGCAAAAGTAATTTAATAAAACAAAATTCGATAAAGATGTATTAATTGAATTTGCATAGACGTTCAACTAGACTTTTTAAGTAACTTATAAAATGTCAGTTTAAGCACACAAAATTATTGAGACTTGAGAATGATTATCAATCAGCCATTCCAATCATACTAAAGGTATATAAGAAATATAATTGAAGGTATATAAGAAATAAAAAAATAGTTAATAAATAATAATTAATTAATTATCGAAAATAGTAGGGTAGGGCGGGGCTAGTTGAGCATAGGGGCAAGTTGAGCAATCGAAATATCTCGAAAACTATTCACTGTCCGTTTGGGCATTATATGGCGGAAAGATAGAGGTTTAGGAGAAATAAACATCCCGCAATCGCTAGTGGCCGCTGGACAAATGAGTGAGGCTCACGGGCGTTTTGCTTATTTTGAGGCCAAAAAGTAAAAAAATAATTCATCACGAGTTTTTGTCTGGTTTAGTCAAATGTTATTTATTTTTAATCAGATAAATGTTATTCTTCCATATAATTATAGTACTTTTGATATGCACAGAGATTCTAAGTATAATTCTCACGGTTTTTTTAAAAACTCACTTTTATTTTGAAATTCCGAGGTGGGGTTAGTTGAGCATAGTTGCTAAACTTGTTCTGTCACTAAGACAATTACCATTACCTTCCAGAAATTAATTATTATTTTTAAGATTTAAGCTAAGTCTATGAGTAATAATATAAAGAAATAATGATTTTAAACAAAAATACTGAATATAATGGTAAAATAATTCATAAGATAGGATATTGTTTTGTTGATTCTACTTTTGGTTAATTATTCAAAGAAAATTACTATAAGTTTTGTTTTCTCTGTCAATAAAGACTATAAATATAGAACTGGTTATTAAAAACTAATTTTATTTCATCACTAATCGACATTGAACCTATGATTTCATTATAATTTCTTAGTGCTCAACTTGCCCCACCTATGGGGTACATTGAGCATACTTGACTTTTTGCATTTAAACAGCTGTAGCTTTTAAATTTCACTTATTGCCAAAAAATAGTATTAACACTTTTGTTAAGCGATAAACAACAAATCCATTAACCCTTATAGCAATTTATTAAGACTTTTCATTGAGGAGCTACATCCATTTAAGTAAAAAGTTGCTCAACTAGCCCCGCCCTACCCTACTTTAAACATAATATTCATATTTTACACTGAAATTAATTTTTATTAAAAAAATCGCTCTTTTTCTTTTAAGAAGAAAATCCATATAGATTTACTACAATAAAAATTGAATTTCAATGTCTGTGTCAGTCATAGTTATTTTTGAATAACTTTATGCGAATTGAAAATTGCACTTGAAGCATATTTTTTCAATTGCCTGATGAGCATAAATACTGCAGAATTTTTATATCAAATTTAAGAACATATTTTAGTAAACATAAATAACGAAACATATTGCAAACATGACATCGTAATAATAAAAATACTTGAATAAATACGTTGAAAAAATAATCTTTATAAGCTGTATACTAAGTATGACAGATCCAAGATTCTATTAGGCTTGAGCACACATTGCATACGAATTATTCTGCGAGTTTGCATTCATTAAATTAACAAAAATGATTTCGATACGTATGTATTATTTTTATATATTGAAAACAATTGAATAAAATTATTGTTAACTCTTATATTACATGAGACTTCTCCTGACATCGGTGTCTTATTTATTATCGTATCGCCAGGAAAAGAAAATCTCTGGTAAAATCTACAAGACTACAACACAAGCAGGTGAGGGCTGATAAATGTTATCTCTAAATTAATAATGAAAATAAATAATAAAACTTTGATAATAATATTTTCCGAATCACAAAATTCAAAATCAAATTATTTAAAGCTACTATGATTGCATTTGATTTATTTGAAATTTGTTAAATTTAAAAAAAATATTTTTGCCTCATTTTTTATTTTAGATAATTGATTAAATTTTCAATAATTTGTGCATTTCAATAATTTTAGTTTATATACTAATTTATAAGAAGTAAAATAATAAAAATGTCGAAAATCAAACATTCTGTTCACTGGCTTAAGCAAGCAAACAATTCAACAAAAAAATAGAGCTTTTAATGAAAATATCAGCATAAGACCAAAAATTTACAGAATACCAGTAAAGTAAAGCTTTTGTTAATAATTAAAAATATTCACAAAATGCTTGGATCTAAATATAATCATGTTGGGGGCATTATGATTTCTGATATTGGTTTTCCAATTCGTAATTCCCCTCTGAGGCAAAGGAAATAAACTAAGGCAATTGTCAATTAGTATTAGATCTGTCTCAAGCCATAATCCAATAATTCCCAGATGGTTTTAACGCAGCTAATTCATTACCAGATCAATAACGTTTATATAAATAAATATTTAACAACATAAAATTTTATGAACGTCGGAACACAATGTAATAAATATAAATTTCGGATTTAGTAAATTAATCAAAATAATTCATTACTTTCGGCACACTTGATGTTTTTTAGATATAAGAAAAAATATGGTTTTCAGTTTGCATAAATAAGTGTGTTTATTATTAGAGTATTTCCATAAGTCATTACGCATGTAACATAACATTATTAGTCTTCAGTTACATGGGCTGAATAAGTGGTTCACAAGATTAGATTTATAGTTTATATTGATGGCATATGTTGTGTATTTAATGGTCATTAAAATTATGGACTTTATTAAATATTCGTTCACTGAATACATTTAGATTTTTTTACATGGGATATTGCAGAAAATGCAAATTAGTTGTTTAGTTGACGTTGAATGTGTTTAATCGTTAGGTCCGTCGCGTGATTATTCGAGGCGACCTCGTGCGGATGCAGTAATCGCGTTTCTGCATGCAGGATATATAGGTATGAACATAATAGCTAAAAAATGTTAAAAGATTACTGAATAGCTAGTTCTACATGATGGCATTTTAAAAAACAGGACATTTCTATAACTAACTGAATAAATAAATCCAAATTTTATTAGCAAAACCTTTCATTAGCAACGGCTTTATAGCGCTTACATACATCCTTATTATACAAAACTATCAGCAATCTAATAATAATATACGTAATAATCATCAAATGCAAAATAAAAATTCAAATATTTTTTTAAAATAATTCTTAAAAATATACACTACCAGAACTTCTTAAACGATACAATTACTCTCTAAACATCAATGGATCAACAGATCAAAATAAAAAAAATCTGATAAAATTTGCACTGATTAGTTTGTATTGAAGAACTTAATATTAAGTAACAAGAAAAAAGTGATCGGGTGTAGATGTGTATAACTGAAATAATAGTATGTATAAATAGAAGTATTTTTGATGTCAATTCTTTTCAATATGATCTAATTTCATCAAACTCCTCGCATGTTTTTTCTATTGTTCTCAATTATGCAAGGAGCTCAATATTTGAAGTTTTTTAGAAAAAAAAAATAATTTGTTATTTAATTTACTGATTTACATAAGTCAATGACAATTTTAATGGATGAAAGTAAATTGAAATAATAACTATTGCTGAGCGATAATTATGGAGATTTGCTTTTGGGATCGCGGATATCAGTATGTATCGTTATAAATGTATAAATGATGCTTTTTTAATATTGGGTAGATTTGTATTTAAAAAATATTTGTGTTTGAAACGAGGATTCATAACAACTATATAAAAATGAAAGAACTACTGCAAACCAAGCTTTACATAAAAGCTCCAGCGTGGGCAACATGGTGATTTGATCGATGGAATTCATTAACATATTTAAAAGTTTAACAGTTCACGTAATGCAGAATTATTTTTGCGAGTAATAAGTTCTTTGTGTAATTTCAATATTTCAACGCGGTCTTATATATAGAAATCAGTTTAAACCATTTTTTCTTAATTACAAATTATATGAAAGAGATTAAATCAATAATTTATACTAAACATTTAATTTATATTTTATTAATAATATAATGGATTTTATTACATTTCATATAGTTATTCTATTATATTTCTGTAATAAAACAACTAAATTTTAAAATTTTGTTGTAACTAGAATCTACAAGCATTTATCGATGCATTGCGGAATTGTGCGATATAAAGTGTCAAAGAAAAAGTATGTTTCGAATTATTTAAAAAACATAATAATAATGTGAGATTAATACTTACATAAAATTATTAAATGATATAATTGTTATTAGAGCTTTTTTACTCAATGTTAGTTATAATATAGAGATAATATGTATATGTTATGTATATACTTAGTATATACGGAACAAATCGATTTTTTTCTGCAGTTATTCAATTTGAATCAGATTAGAATTCTTACAGTCTTAGAATAATTATTGGATTTTTAAATATACAATATAACCAATCAATTTAACACATTATATAATGATCAACATTTGCATTGCATTTTTGATCGAAAATACAAAAATATTGAAAACTGTAACTTCTATGAATGGTCAAACTGTAAATTCCCGTGAAGTAGAATATTAAAGCTCTACATATTTAATTTTTCTAAAATGAAATATTTAGCAGCGCAATTAAAAGTTTCTTATGCAAATCCGTTCATAATCAGTAATCTGTGATAACCCACATGTAGTATATGAATGGCTGGAATTATAAATTAGTCTTTTAACATGCACTCACTTCATTGTAACTACACGGCGCAACGCTACCACGCAATCAACGTAATAAATGATATATGGAGGGCAGAATGAAATATCACATAATGATAACATGTTCATTTAGTCGAGGAACTTTCGATAATTTAATAAAAAATAGTTTGGTGCAATGTTTTTAGTTTAACTTATGAAAAATCTCCCTTATAAAAATTATATAATTTATAGAAAATATGACATGATCGGTTTGTCATTGTAATTAGCATTTAGAAATTAACCTTCATGAGAGAAATGAAGTAATTGCTAATTAATAAATTCTATGATATTCATTCACACAGTGGATTATGTTAAACAACGCCTAAACAAATATTATTTTTGCAACTTTACTCATCATGAAATTGTGTTTGGAGAACTTCATGTAATTGAAATTAACATACATTCATCGACTGCTTCTATATTTTTACTTTTTCACTGGCGATATAATCTCATTCTTTGAACAGCTGTAATATCTGTCTTGTCTGAAAAGTATTTTCTATTTTAATAACTTCAAAGATTTATAGAAACTACGAATAATATAGAAATAATTTCTAAACAATACGGCACAAATTTTAATTTGTTTTATTATTTTCAAGGAACAGGGTAAAATATTCTTCTGATTCAGGCCTTTTTCATTAAATCAAGATTTGTACTACGATGTAATTTTAAAATGTTTATCTACGCCGATTTCCTTGTTGACATCGGTACGCAAACAACGACAAATCTCTGTTCACATACACGACGACAAATCACAATCGACCCGTATAGAAATGATCTCATCGAGAGCGAATGACGAACAGTTCGGGCGTAACGGACTTCCGTTGCATTTGTACGAATTTACACCCTAGTCGCGCCTAAAGAAGTTTTACTTCAGAAAAAAGAGTTATAATAACTAATAAGGCAGATATAGCAGAAACTTTTCTCAAAAGACAAGTATGACAGTGACATAAAAAATTAATTCAGCAGATTTTGAAATCTATTTTATAATAATTATTATTATTAGACAAATGCAAAAATTATATAAGATCTACATGTGCATTCATGTCTACAAATACGGTTTCAGTCCGTGCTGGAAAACTGGAATGCAGGTAGTCAACAGATGGAAACAATAGAACCATAATTAAAACAACATTTTTTGATCTCGTTCACAAAAAAAATAAAGCGAAATTGTTTGTTATTTGATGAATGATTAGGTGCAGCATCAGATTTCGAAATGCATAAACGAAAAGAACAACCTTGGAAGTTGTCTGTTTATTGTGATATAATAGGAGAATGTCCCAATTCTTCATTTCGCGATACATCGAAATAATTGAAGCGCTGGTGATATTGATAAAGAATTTTAATCCTGAAGAATTTTAAAAACCAATAATAAAAAATTCAACTAATGTAATTGGTCTTCTCTACCTGTACTAACCAAATAAAAAAGAATGACTGTTTTATCTTATGCAATAAGTTCAGCAAATTTCACAATTTCACAAAGATAATTATTAATACGAATTAAAATATTGCAATATGATTTTGTACTTATGAATGCACTTTTGTCCAGGAGGTTCATTAAAAAAAATGATGAACATAAGTGGTAGTATGGAATCATCACCAGCACACTATATACTAAATACTATATGTTACTATATACTCTATGTTATTATATATATATATATATATATATATATATATATACATCAAGGTGGTCCTTAATATGGACATTTTCGAATTTCCTTGCTCCCAAGGGCTCAAACGGTTCCAAATTGATAAAAAACAATGAAAGTTTTAGCTTTTAATATTCACTTTTAGATAGAGCGCAATTCAATCAAACTTCGTATCGAAATAGCATAGAAAATTTTTTGAAAATTAAAAAAAAATTTTTTTTAGGTATAACTTAGCGACTAATGAATTAAAAGTGAAAAATTGTGTTATTTTTTATTGAAAATTTGACGCTCTGCAAAATTTTTGATTTTTTTTCATGCTATTTCCATACAAAACTTTGAATTGCATTCTATCTAAAAGACATTATTAAGAAATTTTCAGAGAATTGTTTTTTATCAATTTGGAACCATTTGAAACCTTGGGAGCAAGGAAATTGAAGAATGTGCCTGTTGAGGACCACCCTAATATACATATATAATAAAATAGAAAAGAAAGTGTAATAGAGGAAGTCCTAGTATAATGTGAAGGCAAAAGTGATGATTCCGCATAATATTGTATTATATTATAATGTAATTTTTAATCATAAATTTTTAAGCATGAATGTAAAAATCAATTTGTTTTGATAAAAAAACACAAAATTTGTTTCTCTAGCTCCACCTTTATAATTATTCGATAAGTCTTACGATATCCGGTCATCATTGTCACCTCAAAATGTCTTGTATCTTTTGTTTCTATAAAACTGCTTGTTTAGCCCGAGGGCATTCTATTGTTAGTCAATTACCTAAAACGGTTCGAAGTGCGTAGGTAAGACCGAAGACCAATGGCCTATCACCGGAGGCAATGTTCGCAAAAATTATATTAGCCGTTAGTCAATCGAATGCTGATTTTGGTGACATCAGTTTGAAAATAGAGACATAGTACAATTTGGTGTTTAAATGAATTGATTATAAACCAGTTGGTTTTTTCTAAAATGAATTTTAAATATTGATCAATAGTAATTAATAAAAAATTTCATTTGCTTTTAAATGAACTGGTGCAGAATGTGAAGAAAGTGATACAGATTCATAAATAACTAGTGGGATTTTTCTTTTCGCTTATGTACTTCTTATTATAGTGTAGAATTAAAAATGGATTTAAAACATGAATGTGTTATAATAAGTTTAGTGCTAACTATCATTTTACAATTGAGTAACGCCATTACGTTACCCAATAGAACAGAGGATACTCCAATTGGTGAGTTACTCAAGTCTAAACGTTAAAAAACTAAATAATTTATATTTACAAAACAAAGGATTTAGCAGGTTTTAGCATTATTTTTGAATGTTCAATTATATTAACATAATTATGAGTATAATTGGTATATTAATTTCCAGATTGCTATAAACGTATAGTGGTTGGATCCAGACTTCAACCAGGTTCTTCCTACAAGCCTGCAAAACCCAGCAAAAGCTTAAGTGATTGCAAACGAGCATGCTCTAAACAAGGAATGCGATGTGGAGGATTTAGCATTGGGTAAATAAAAAAGAAAAGTTAGAATATCATATGAAATTAATATTAAAGTATTTCAATTGCAGAATGCAAAGTAGAACATGTTTTTGAAATATATCTTATATATAAAAATGAATCACAAATTGTGTTGGTAAGCGCATAACTCAACAACGCCTGGACCAATTTGGCAGAATTTTTTTTTAAATGTTCGTTGAAGTCCAAGAATTGTTCTTACGGCGAATAATTGCCGTGAAAATCCTAAAAACAGCTTTATTCTTTTTCACATACAAATGTTTTCTAACTAAAACGTAGAATCAATTTGAGCTCTATGGCTATTATATAATGTTCATATTAAATTACAAGCACTCACTGTATACTTCTTCTAAGCGGTTATTCGGATTTTGATAAATCTTTCTGAAGTTTGTTAAGGAAATTTTCTAGGATGTATGTGATTATAAATTACTTGGATGTATGTGCAATATTGTACAAATAAATGGAAAAAATTGCAAAAAACGACATGTCATTTTTTAAAGCAGCTTTACATTTAACATCGCTCATATTATAAATGTATATGCATTTTGGCGTGAAGAGTAATTTAAAAAACAATAATATTAATTTTAGGTAAACGGTAAATATTAGTATATTATAATAAAAAAATGGAGACATGGGTACAGGACAACGTCTGTCGGGTCATCTAGTTGTTAATAAAGTATATTTATGAAGTGCCACCAATTTAAAAAATGTAACTAAAATTTAATTTATAGCATTTATTATTAATAATGTAGTACGAGTATATAATATTGTTATTCCAACATGAATAATATCAATTTATTATTATTTTAATATTGGCTTCTTCATCACAGAATCAGTCCTTCTGGCAATGTTACATGTGAACTATCGAGGATTATAATAAAGTTATCCGATTTGCAAGCAATTACAAATCCAGATTTTGACATTTATACAAAATATTCTGGAACATGTGATGCCGATGATATACCCACTATTCAGGATACTATAAGTCAAATTTTAAATGAAACTTTTAAAATAGGTAAGAAAAATTAAAAGTAAGGGACCGATTCTGCCGCACAAGAGATCCATGTTATGGCAAGGCAATTTTATGCTCCTCATATATTATGCTACTGAATCATACTGAATACTGTCAAAAGGTCATGTATTTGCTGTGCATTCAGGCGTTTTACACGTAAACTGCACGGTCACTTGTATGTTATGAAGCTAGATCAGAAATACCCTGTTTTCTGAGATCGTTTTTTTAACAAATGTGCGGTTTAGGTTAGGATTTCTATGTTAACCAGAGAAAAACGCCTGACTGCACAGCAACAACATAGCTTTTGTCAATATTTAGAACAAATTTGTATGGAAAGTTCTTCATAAAATTGCCTTGCCATAATATTGTCAGTTATGCGGCAGAATCGGTCCCTAAATTAATAGTTTTCTGAGAGATTTAGAATCCACAATCTGTGTTTTAATTATAGACTCAAATATAACTGAAACAACAAATAGTACCACATCAAAAAATTCTACTCAAATTGAGATCAAAAACACCGAAAAGGAATTAACCATATTTAAGCAATCTTCGTATGGGCAACAATATGCCCCAAATTTCCAACCGCGAAAAAATGACGAAAACCAATCTTTAAATGTTCAAACACATGTTCAACTTGGAATCTATGATGGACAACTACAGCAAATGCAAAATCAACCGGTATATCCGACATCTCAGGCTGGCCTGATTTGGGAAATTCACCCGGCGCCTGCGCCACTCCTGGAGGGAATCTTCGATGGCAATGTTGTTCCATTATACACTCAAGAGCAAGTGTTGGAAGATCAGGTAATAAATAATATTTAAGAAAAATATATAGAATTTTATAAAATATATACCATTCCTAATTTAAAGATGAATCGATAAAGATAATAGTGTTGTCTTACACTATGTCTCTTGGTAACATGCTAAAACTTTCGGTTCTATTCAATGGTGATACTTGATAAATAAAATTGCATTTAAGCATTCTGGTGTCAGACAATTTTCCAAAATATTTTGAGTTTACCAAAATTTTCAAATCTTTGAAAAATAATGTGTTTTTTATTAAGGTGTTAAACGTTTATTATAATATAATATACGTCTATTTCTATTATAATTTATCTATTTTCAGATAAACTACGAAGTGCCCCAAACTATATACCTAAATCAACCGATAATTTCGGATATAGCCGAAAATTCGCAATCTCTAATTCCTTATGCAGACATACCACTAATCCTGCCATATGCAGGAGATTTCGAAGCATTTCAAGAAAAACTAGAAATTCCATCACCAGTGGTAGTTGTCGAGCCAGCATCAGTTATAAATAATGGAAATAATGACAAAACAGGAGCGGATAAAAATAAAGGTTGGTGAAAATTTATGAATATATTTTATTAACTTCCCGAAGAAGGGAAGGAGTGCTATTGTTTGTCAGTTTTGTGTGACGATTGGCCAAGCCGTTTCTTTGTAATTTGAAAAAAAAGTCTTAAACTTTTTGTCCACATTTAAGCTCATACTACCGAATCGATTTAAAAAAATCTTAAACTGTTCGAAAGAAATTAGTTAGAAATGATACTGAATAGTTTCAGGTGAAAATCTTTCGAGCCGTTTTCTTGTAATTAACTGTTGAAAAAAAAATAAGCTGATTTTTATAAAACATGTTGAACTTACTGAAATATAACGGCCTCACGACAAGTAGTTTTACTTTAAAAAATCATAAAAATATAAAAAATGAGTAGTTTTTTGATGTTTGCTAAAATTAAAATTAAACGATTTACTTGGTATAACGATAGAGTACTTGGTCTTAATGAACATAAACCATTAAAGTCCTACGGAAACTGGTTCAATTATAAAAATTATTGCTTTTTGAAAATTTGCTTTTAGAAAAAAACTCTGAGTTAGCGTGTTCGTTCGTTTTCATTTATGTGTAATAAATCTACTCAGAATACTTTTAATCACTCACAAATTAATTGATTTATCATAAATTAAGTCGATTATTTACACTTATCGGGAAGTTCATGTAACTTGCTTCAAGATACCAATACCAACTATGTAGTTTTTTTCTATTCTGAAGATTAATTAGATTTACTATAAAACTGTAAAATTATTATGTTAGAATTAATTATAATTGAGCAGAAATATAGACCTATACTCGCTTTCGCTTTCGAAATTGAAATTAGATACTCATTACTTAAAAATATCAATTATGATATAACCAATATATAAATGCAGTGACAAATATGTAATAAAAAAATATTTGTATTATTTAGCGGATAAAAAATGTTAAACGTAATATGATGAGATCTTTGATCAAAAGAAACAAAAAATCAATGTCCTTGTTCAAATATACTAAGTACTGATCAAAAATGTCATTGCAAAACTCACTAATGATTAATTAATTACTTCTGAGTGTTATCAACAAAATCTTCATAAAATAGTGTCATCATGAAATTGCCTACTGCAAAAAATATAAAGTACCTATTATCATTTTTATTAGTCAGCTTTACATAACTCTTTAGTTTGTATCTATTAAATTATATGGTTCTAAAGCTAAAAATTATTATTGAATTACTAAATTTGTAGATTTTACGAATGCAAGTTGGTTATTTGAAACAAGATTTTCTATTGAAATTATAATCAATTTTTATCGATTATTCAACTCTTATTCTACTTAATCATATAATTTTTTTCTTAATTCTTATCAACGTAGATAGAAGCTTATTTAGTTATAACAACTACATGAGTAAAATTATTCTGTAGGGCAAAAATGGTATAAAACTAAGATTTTTAAAAACTTATGCGCATTTTAAAAGAAAATTTTATCTGTTGCTTCATTTGCATCTAGGTACTTCCAAAATAGTAAATAAAAATATTTTTTTAACAATTTAATCACAAGCACAATATTTTAAGTTTTTTAAATTTGTTTTTACTATTTGCACCTATTCCATTCTGAACGTTACCAAATTTTTGGTCGTACTTAAAAAATGTCTAAATCGAATGCCATTTCAGTGATAGGATGTCCAGGAAGGATAAACGTTTTATATTGTTGCTATTTTCTATACATCTATTATAAATTCTGGAGTAATTAAAATGTCATAAATAAAAATATATCTTGAGAAACAGCGATATTACAAAGAATAACGGAAGTTATGTGACAGTTAAAGAGCAGTAAATAACCCTGAAGGTGTACAAACGTCAGTTACCATTTTTCATATTGTAAACTTTTTGTTTAGATAATTTATTGTCTTATTATTTGCAGGATATACATAATTCGTTTAATGATTTGCCTTCCTGCATTAGATTTTATGATGACCTTCGCGATTTATACCAGTATTGTCGTGCATGAAAATAATTAGAATTATTTATAGAAGAAAATGATGTTAAGTTGCAGTACTTATTTTTAAATTAAAAAATTATTACGTTCTATATTGGAATTTAACTTAAATACATTATACCAATATGTTATGAGTTAAGATCTAATAAATTTGATTAGTTTGATTTTCAGTTTCAAATGAAATGTTAATGGTCAGTTGACGGTCAGAGGCGAGGCGCAAAGGTCTAATTTGACTTTGAGGAATTATATTCTGAAAACCAGACCAATTTTATCGCAACAAATACCATATTTCAAACAAATAACTAGCTGACTACGTTCAGTAAATCTCCCAGCTAGTTCATCATTGTAGATTTTTATTCAAATTTTCAAAAGTTGGTGACCTCGCACTTTTTACTCCATAGTCGGGGTGAAATGGGGCAGCCAAGTATGAAACTGATCCAATGTCTTATTATTAATTTTGAGGGGATTTTACATAATAATATTATTTAGCAATAATTATTATTTTGATTTATTTTTTGTACAATTTTTTTAATTGAATTTACGTTTTTATTTACTATTTTTTTATTATCAACGCCTTGCCAGGGTAAAGATTCAGTTTTTCCCCACCCGCATGTAAACGATTATAAGATTATATAAAAATATCTCTTAAATCTGTAATTAAATTCGTATTTATTAATCTTATAAAACACTTATATAATATTTTTGTCGCGATAGATAAAATAAAAATGTCCATAATAATCACAAACAATAGTTCACAAGACCAATACGAAATTATACAAAACACCTTGAATTAGTTCATTATTTTTTAAATTCCGTTGCCTTATATTTTTTCCTAGAATATTAGTCATTAAATTCGCGATGAGGGGTCATAAAAAGTATAATTTCACTTGAAAAAAATCACACGGATATCTCAATCAAAACACAAAATAATCGACCTTCGCCTTGGAAGAATTATACTTTGAAGGTTTCAATACGGATGCTCACTCATAGAAGCGATTCTTATTTTTTAAACATCAGCGTAAATTACTGATTACATCATTAAGTGCAGACGGAATTAATTGTAATTAAGGAACGATTCAGTTATATGGTTAACTGATGAAATCTTACTGGTCATGTCAATAAGATCATCACTATGACGATTGAGTCATAATACATAGAGTATAATTTTGCACTAACCATATTTTTTTAAATTAAGATTCATACATTTTCTTGCTTACATTATAATTTCAGTGATGTAGAAATCGAACGATAATATTAAGAGAGTTTTCTAGCTAAAAATAATTTTTTTTTATACTTTCAAAGTTCAACTATTCAATAATATGTGTTCAAAAGGATTTTTTCAAAATAAATTACAGATACACTTCTGTTTGACCACGATAATCATTCATTGTTTGCTTTCTTTGCAAAACTTCAAACGCGTTTTTCTCAAAACTTTTTTGATACTCCACCTACGAGTCATCTGAAAATTTTCCAGAGGCTTCTTTATAGACTTCTTTTTTCTTCAGTATGAACTAAGTGCATCCCTTAATTCCGATTTTTACTATTTTCAAAAAAATCTAGAATATCAGAAAAACTTGTAAACAAATATTTTTTCATTAGACAATTGCTATTTTTGTGTCAATTTTTTACTTATCCGTAATTAATACGATAGCGACATTATTCTAGATCAGTAATTATACATATTTTTTTCTTGAGATTATTTGGTGGTCTAAATCATTGGTATAAATGAGGTGCCCTTTTGAGACCTCCTACTTCTATAAAGCAGAAACATTGTTTGCCCTTTTACAGCCTTCCAAAAATCGCATAAAATTAATGAATTATTATATTACTCCTTTAAGAAAATAAATCAAATTATCTAAAGTTTATCAGGTATGCACTTTGCCAATACTGAAGAGCATAAAATCAGCATTCAATACTGAACCAAAGATAATTCATACTATTAATATCTGACTATTCTGTTCTAAATAAATTAAATAATTGAAACAAAAATCAATTAAAGTCGAAAAAACACAGACTACTAGTATGATTAATTCACATTTTCCGCGTTATTGCCAGTCATATACAAATACTTGGTAAAAAATCATACACCGTAACATTTTATGCCACTTTAAGGAAAATAATTCACAAATATGTTAATAGGATGAGTAATAAAATCTGATAACATATGTATTACAATTGTGTTACTGCATGACTTAAACTTACATTGTTATTTGAATAGAAGTAGTCGATTATATAACCTGTTTAGTGGAAGGAAGCATTTATGGACGCGCTATAATTTAAACAGCGTCTATTTTTCTTGATAATTTGATGATTACTCTGACATATATTTATAATAATGCAAATGCAAACATGTAAGATGTTGGTGCTTCTCAGTATGGTGAATTGATATGATTCAGTATTGAATTCTAGAAATATTTGCTGAACAAGTAATTTTAAATGGCCAGTTTTGATAACGCTGATGATTTGATATGTCGATATTTCTTCAGAAAGCAAAAAATTTAGAACTAGAAATACTCTATTATTGCTATTCTATTATTCTATTATTATTAAATAAATTGCTGTTTCTATAATAATTAATTTTAAATAATACGAGTCTATCCGAATCAAAGGATTACATTTGTGCTTCCCAATGTGGCAAATCTGGATTATAGAAGGATCATACCTTTCTTAAAAAAGGAGCTTCAATTTTTTAGAAATGTTAAATTGACCCAAAAATAAAACAGTTGGGAATCAATAAGTTACACCGTTTTCTTGTTTCACTAACAAATCATTTAATTTAAACAAATATTTAGTAGATTGTCGAAGTAACCATGATATTGGTTTTGAACGTTGTTGGAAGTTCAAAATCATCGCAGGAATTGGTTAACAATAAATTTTGAATAATACAAAAGCTTTACATTAAACAGGTTCAATAATTGTTTTAATTATTCATTCTAAAACAATAGCAATTATTCATAAATAATTTGTCAAGTTGTCTGGTCCACAACAAATTTCGGAGGCGTTCGTAGCCGCTTCAATGTGATCGCATTGTCATTATAATGATGTATTGTGCGTATGCAACCATTTACGTTACATTACAAAATCAATGTCGTTCATGCGAAGGCTATACTCTTTATTCAAAATTTAACGAGAAAATTTCGAAAATTTAATTTATGTGACAATTAAAACAAATTGTTCTGCATTGCTATTGTAACGGAGGAACAAATAGTGGGACAAATAGATGTTACGCAATGCTTGTGGCATGAAAAGTTGATTTGGCAGGAAAATTGTAAGAACTTACTTTTTCTAAGAGTACTGGTCACAATATGCATAAATACTAAAAAAATGAGTGCGCGTAAAGTTCACACGCGATTGAAGTAAAACTTATTTGCTACTGTACAAAGTAGCAAATTGAAGTTAAGTAAGAATAAATACATCATATAACAATTGTGAACATTGTTTATAAGTAATATGGTAACACTCGTGCTGCACACATGTATTAGTGTCAACCATTATACACATTTATATAATGATAAATTATAAATTATATATTTATAATAGCATTAAAAATATGAATAATATTTAAAAACAATATTGTATAAAGTCATACTTCAAATATGACATGATTGGTTTGTCATTGTAATTAGCATTTAGAAATAAACTTTCATTAGAGAAATGAAGTAATTGCTGAATAATAAATTCTATAATATTTGTTTACACAGTGGATTATGTTAAACGCCTGAACGAATAATGTTTTCGCAACTTCACTCATCATGTAATTGTGTTTGAAGAACTTCATGTAATTAAAATTAACATATATTCATTAACTTTTTTACTTTTTTGCTGGCGATATAAACTCATTCTTTAAACAGTTGTAATATCTGTTTTGCCTAAAAAATATTTTCTATTTCAATAACTTCAAAGATTTAAAGAAACTACGAACAATATAGAAATTGTTTCAATAAACTTATGTTTCATACACGACACAAATGCTGCATTTGTTTTATAATTTTCATTATAATTATTTACGGGGATAGGGTAAAATATTCTTCTGATTCAGGCATTTTTCATTAAATCAAGATGTAACTTTAAAATGTTTATTTATCTATGATGATTTCTTCGTTGATATTTACAACGTTGATTCAGATTCAGCGTACGTCAGATCTCTATTCACATACGCGACGACCAATCACGATCGACCCGTATGGAAATGATATCATCGAGAGCGAATGATATCATTTCTAATATCATCCAACGAATCATTGGCACTCGACTCTTATCTTATCGACTCTTATCTGCCGTAACGCACTTCCGTTGCATTTGTACAGATTTACACCCAAGTCGCGCCTAAAAAAGTTTTATTTCAAAAAAAAAAAAAATATTGTATTATGTATACTGACATCAAACTGTAATAATGTTAGTTTTCATTGACTGAAAGTGAAAATAACTCTCGAGCAAGGCTGCACAAAAAAGTATGTAAAAATGAAAATGAAATGGATGAAATTGGATACGTAAGAAAAAAGAATTTATGTAAAAAAAATATGATAAAAATATATCGAACGAGGAAGGATATGAGGGTATGAGAGAAAAATAATGCAATTTTGTAAATAATGCTAATTAAAAAAATATATATCCATTTTTTTTTTTAATTTTATTTGAACAGCGATCAGAACTTATGGGTTCTATGAGCTGTTGTGATTAATATCTTACAAACTACGTTTGTTTTATTACAGATGGCAACCCAAACAGTTGTCACATCTCTGTATGATAAATTTTTATTACAATCTCTGTAATAGGGCAAGTATGGTGCAACAATGCCGGGTGAGGGCTATTTTCACTTGGAAACATATTGCTATTTATATTCCCAAGTGAAAATCGTTGTCACTGTTGCCTGATAACAGGCTGCTCGAAGTGGGTATCGAACCCGGGACCTCTGAAACAAGTCCCGTCGCTCTTAACCGCTTACCTACGGGCGAGCCCATATCCATCCCTAATAAATTATGCGTTGTGGATTATATGATTATAGTTTTATTTATATTGCATATAGAAATATCTAATATATACATGAAAAATGTATATTGGAATAAAATTTTTGTGATTCGATATCTTACAATTAATCAACAATTTTACGAGTGAAATGTTAGATCATTTTTAACAATGTTTACACAAATAAAAAGTCGTAAAGCAAATTGAGTAAAATATATAACAACTATCATTTTATAACGTAATAACCGCGAACAAAGAACGGTGGTGTTAATGAGATTTTGTACATCATCCGGTGCGCATCGCTCGTCATACCAAATGCACTGGAGTACCTGTACTTGTCGGTTGTCGCATGTAAACACGATTTTATAACCTAGTTTCGCACAATGTGTATAATAGCAACGACCTTGCGAACATTGCACACTAATCTCATTGTTCTACAATTATAAAAAGCTGGACAGAATCACAGAATTTACTACCGGCAGTAGTAAAGACGTAGAAAAGCAAATGAATCATTAAAAGCACATTTTAATGGACTCAAAATCTGGTTTAAGCTTGTAATAAGATTCGCTATAGATCAGTAGCTAGAGCTATGGGCTCTCAATAAGAAGTTCTAATTTCAATACCTTCTTCATAATGTGAGGCATCAGTAGTGACATCATTTTTTTCTTGGAACTATAGATAGCAATATCTTTCGATAGAAAAAAATAACTCTTATTGGTTTCTAATAATAAGTCATCATCAATATTAAAGCTATTCTATTAATAAATTCATCAAAACAAGATAGGCCCACCGATGGGGTTGCTATCTCTAAAGCCACATCCTTAAGAAGTTATTAACGTATAAGTTGTTACTGAATGTCTTTTTTTATATTGTAATAAATAAATATTGTAATTTATTGTGTAAAGACATAATGTATCTAGCATGGCATCGTGCCTTGAGGCAAATTGCTGGAACTTTCCGTACCGTAATTAAAAATCTTAGTGCGGACCAAAAAAAATTGCACAAAATGTGTACACATTAGTGAAATCTCTATAAAATATCTGATAACTTGATGTACATATACCCAATAAACATTTTGACCGCCAAATGACATTCTTTTAACTTATTTTCATTGAAAGTCTATAACTGCTGGGCCTGCCTTCCCAAAAAAATAACAGTTCTTCATCTTATCAATACAAATAAAATGCTTTTTGAATCATCAAAATCGGACGCTCCGTTCTCTTAAAAACTGAGTTACCGTTTTTGGCACTCTTTGCCCCGTATCTTTGAAACGGCTAGACCTGCCTTCGCCAAAAACAAATTAGCACATCCTCTCATCAATACGAATCGAATGTTTTTTGAATTATTCAATCGGTTAATCGGTGTTCCCAAAATCGTCGACGAAAATATGTATCAGCACACACACACATACACGCACGCACACACACACACACATACACACACATACATCCATTTTTTTTGAGGTATTTTAAAATATTCAGAAACCTTTGAAACGTAAAGATATATAAAAATTTCCATTTTCGATTTTTTTGCGATTACTATAACTTGCCCTACGGAAAGTTAATAAATAATCCAATCAGGGGTTTTAAGTGGTATATATCATTTGTTATACTGAAGAAAATTTATCAAGCTTTATTAAAAGCTTTTAAAACTAATTCAGCATTATTCAAGTATTTAGACGTAAACGAAAAATTAAATAGACTGGTTGCAAAAAATACCTTATGATTAGAAACATAAGTTAGTCCATGCTAATGCATATTAATATTAAGTTTAAGCAGATAATTATTTTTTGAATAAAAAATATAAACTTCAAAGTTCATATATCACAATTACATTTTGGTGTGTTTAATTTATTTAATTGTTTATAATTCCTCTCGTTATCTTTGAAAATGTTCAATGATTTCAAAGATGCTATCAGATCTGATGGGAGCATAATTATTCTCGATGTCACGAGAACAATACCTGAATTCAACTGGTGATTATTTACTTATTTGTAGAAAATTAGCGGCGTGATTTTGACAAACAATTTATTATTTATGTTCTGCGTACAAGAAAAAAATAACATGAAGGTTCTGGAAATCAATCTTGATACGATAGATGATAGTTTTAGTTAACGAGAGGAATTAACTCTTGTTACAAATGTATCATCAGATATGGTAAAGGTTAACTTATCAGACAGGTACATAATTGGTACTGATTTTATTATTTAATCGTTGCATTACTCTTTAATGAATTAAAGAACGTGTGAATAAACCTTAAAAAAAAAATTTATGACACCCCTGCTACTTTTCGCCGTATGTATAATATTAAGGTGACCATATTTTTTTAAGTCAAAACCGGGACGGCAATTTTTAGTTATGCTAATCCGGGACACGAGGGGAGAGGGGTTTAGCTTTAAAATGACAAATGCTATTTAAGGATACACTAAAAATCAGTTTTATTTATGAACCAATTTTTTAAATCGGAATTGCTGACTTCTAGTAAGAACTTTATTATTCAATTATATGTAATACATACTCTGTTATCTGTTTTATCTCTATATTTTTCACCTGCTTAAGCCTTGTATAAAATTCTAATAAAAAAAAAATAGTACTTGTTCGTTTATTATTATAATTTTTGTTAATTTACCTATTAGTTTTAAAAAAACCAAGACCATCCGGAACAAAAGATTTAAATCCGGGACAAATATTGCTTTTACAAAAATCCGGGACTCCAGTCGGATACAACTCCGTTCGGACATAACTCCGGTCGGATACAACTCCGGTCGGATACAACTCCGGTCGGATACAACTCCGGTCGGATACAACTCCGGTCGGATACAACTCCGGTCGGATACAACTCCGGTCGGATACAACTCCGGTCGGATACAACTCCGGTCGGATACAACTCCGGTCGGATACAACTCCGGTCGGATACAACTCCGGTCGGATACAACTCCGGTCGGATACAACTCCGGTCGGATACAACTCCGGTCGGATACAACTCCGGTCGGATACAACTCCGGTCGGATACAACTCCGGTCGGATACAACTCCGGTCGGATATGACTCCGGTCGGATATGACTCCGGTCGGATATGACTCCGGTCGGATATGACTCCGGTCGGATATGACTCCGGTCGGATATGACTCCGGTCGGATATGACTCCGGTCGGATATGACTCCGGTCGGATATGACTCCGGTCGGATATGACTCCGGTCGGATATGACTCCGGTCGGATATGACTCCGGTCGGATATGACTCCGGTCGGATATGACTCCGGTCGGATATGACTCCGGTCGGATATGACTCCGGTCGGATATAACTCCCGTCGGATATAACTCCCGTCGGATATAACTCCCGTCGGATATAACTCCCGTCGGATATAACTCCCGTCGGATATGACTCCGGTCGGATACCACTCCGGTCGGATATGACTCCGGTCGGATATGACTCCGGTCGGATATGACTCCGGTCGGATATGACTCCGGTCGGATATGACTCCGGTCGGATATGACCCCGGTCGGATATGACTCCGGTCGGATATGACTCCGGTCGGATATGACTCCGGTCGGATATGACTCCGTTCGGATATGACTCCGGTCGGATACAACTCCGTTTGGATATAACTCCGTTTGGATAAGACTCCGGTCGGATACAACTCCGGTCGGATACAACTCCGGTCGGATACAACTCCGGTCGGATATGACTCCGGTCGGATACAACTCCGGTCGGATACAACTCCGGTCGAATATGACTCCGGTCGAATATGACTCCGGTCGAATATGACTCCGGTCGAATATGACTCCGGTCGGATACAACTCCGGTCGGATATGACTCCGGTCGGATACTACTCCGGTCGGATATGACTCCGGTCGGATTCAACTACGGTCGGATATGACTCCGGTCGGATTCAACTCCGGTCGGATATGACTCCAGTCAGATATGACTCCGGTCGGATACAACTCCGGTCGGATACAACTCCGGTCGGATACAACTCCGGTCGGATACAACTCCGGTCGGATACAACTCCGGTCGGATACAACTCCGGTCGGATACAACTCCGGTCGGATACAACTCCGGTCGGATACAACTCCGGTCGGATACAACTCCGGTCGGATACAACTCCGGTCGGATACAACTCCGGTCGGATACAACTCCGGTCGGATACAACTCCGGTCGGATACAACTCCGGTCGGATACAACTCCGGTCGGATACAACTCCGGTCGGATACAACTCCGGTCGGATATGACTCCGGTCGGATATGACTCCGGTCAGATATGACTCCGGTCGGATACAACTCCGTTCGGATATAACTCCGTTCGGATATGACTCCGGTCGGATATGACTCCGGTCGGATACAACTCCGTTCGGATACAACTCCGGTCGGATATGACTCCGGTCGGATATGACTCCGGTCGGATACAACTCCGGTCGGATACAACTCCGGTCGGATATGATTCCGGTCGGATATAACTCCGGTCGGATACAACTCCGATCGGAAACAACTCCGGTCGGATACAACACCGTTCGGATATGACTTTGGTCGGATACAACTCCGTTCGGATATAACTCCGTTAGGATATAACTCCGGTCGGATACAACTCCGGTCGGATACAACTCCGGTCGGATACAACTCCGGTCGGATACAACTCCGGTCGGATACAACTCCGGTCGGATATGACTCCGGTCGGATATGACTCCGGTCGGATATGACTCCGGTCGGATACAACTCCGGTCGGATACAACTCCGGTCGGATACAATTCCGGTCGGATATGACTCCGGTCGGATACAACTCCGGTCGGATACAACTCCGGTCGGATACAACTCCGGTCGGATACAACTCCGGTCGGATACAACTTTGGTCGAATATGACTCCGGTCAAATATGACTCCGGTCGGATACAATTCCGGTCGAAAACATCTCCGGTCGGATATGACTCCGGTCGGATATAACTCCGGTCGGATATAACTCCGGTCGAATATGACTCCGGTCAAAAACAACTCCGGTCGGATATGACTCCGGTCGGATATGACTGCGCCAAAATATAACTCCGCCCGGATATAACTCCGCTCGGATATAACTCCGGTCGGATATGACTCCGGTCGGATACAACTCCAATCGGAAACAAGTCCGGTCGGATACAACTCCGTTCGGATATGACTTTGGTCGGATACAACTCCGTTCGGATATGACTTTGGTCGGATACAACTCCGGTCGGATACAATTCCGGTCGGATATGACTCCGGTCGGATACAACTCCGGTCGGATACAACTCCGGTCGGATACAACTCCGGTCGGATACAACTCCGGTCGGATACAACTTTGGTCGTATATAACTTCGGTCGAATATGACTCCGGTCGGATACAACTCCGGTCGAAAACAACTCCGGTCGGATACAACTCCGTTCGTATATGACTCCGGTCGGATACAACTCCGTTTGGAAATGACTCCGGTCGGATATGACTCCGGTCGGATATGACTGCGCCCAAATATAACTCTGCCCGGATATAACTCCGCTCGGATATGACTCCGGTCGGATACAACTCCGGTCGGATATAACTCCGGTCGGATATAACTCCGGTCGGATACAACTCCGGTCGGAAACAACTCCGGTCGTATACAACTTCGTTCGGATATGACTCCGCCCAGATATGACTCCGCTCGGATATGACTTCGCTCGGATATGACTCCGCTCGGATATGGCTTCGCTCGGATATGACTCCGGTCGGATATGACTCCGGTCGGATATGACTCCGGTCGGATATGACTCCGGTCGGATACAACTCCGGTCGGATACAACTCCGGTCGGATATGACTCCGGTCGGATATGGCTCCGGTCGTATATGGCTCCGGTCGGATATGACTCCGGTCGGATATGACTCCGGTCGGATATGACTCCGGTCGGATATGACTCCGTACGGATATGACTCCGTACGGATATGATTCCTGTCGGATATAACTCCGCCCGGATATGACTCCGGACGGATATGACATCGGACGGGTATAACTCCGCTCGGATATAACTCCGCTTGGATGTAACTCCGCTCGGATATGACTCCGCTCGGATATGACTCTGCTCGGATATGACTTCGGTCGGATATGACACCGGTCGGATATGACTCCGTCCGAATATGACTCCGTCCGGATATGTATCCGCCCGAATATAACTCCGCTCGGATATGACTCCTTCCGGATATAACTCCTGTCGGATATGACCGCTTACTGTAAGGTTTGGATTTAACACGCCATTAGAACATTTTAAAACTTTCCACATGACGTCTGCAGAAAAAATTGATGCTAAATTATTTTTTATATACATAAATCATTTTGAAAAGAATGATTTTGAATAGCATTCCTTTCACAGACTATTTACAATTCTTGACAATAATAGTATAATACAGTTAGGGATCCCAGTTATTATGAAAATTTATAACCTTAACCTTATAGTAAGCGGTCATATCCGACCGGAGTTATATTCGAGCGGAAGTATATCCGGGTGGAAATATACCCGGGCGGACTCCGCCGGTTATAACTCCGGTCGGATATGACTCTGCCCGGACTGATTATTTTTATTCTTCGCATGTTTAATTACGGTACGGGAAGCTTTAGCAATTTGCCTTAAGGCACGATGCTTTGCGCCCTACTAGTTAATATAATCATACACAATATT
The DNA here is from genome assembly GCF_003426905.1 of Ctenocephalides felis. Taxonomy (NCBI): domain Eukaryota; kingdom Metazoa; phylum Arthropoda; class Insecta; order Siphonaptera; family Pulicidae; genus Ctenocephalides; species Ctenocephalides felis. The sequence goes on along the minus strand of NW_020536999.1, from coordinate 39,847,089 downwards.
CCATGTTATGATGTATGTAGACATATTTTTTAATTCACCAATTTATCATTTAGCCCCGTTGCGGAATCTACGATCCTTGTAAGATCGCGTGAATGAAGATGTGCAAGGCGACAATACCGCTAGTCTTAGGGCTGCACGTCTCGTTGAATTTATTTTTTCCCTTAAATATATAATTCCATACGAGCCTATTAAATGTAAAAAGTAACATACAAGTTAATATAATTGTTTACTTGCACGTTTTTTGTATTTATCTACTCCTATTCTCTGTGTAATAAAATAATTAATATGTGCTCATTTTAGAACAATAATAATGTTAATATATCAATATAACAACTGCGGTAAATAAAAATATGACTAGTAAATTTTTCATTAATAATACCGGGATCCCGGTATTACAAATTTCAAATATCGAATACCGGTATTCAGATTTTAGTACGGTATTAGAAGCCCTAGTACCAGTGTTTATCCGTTAGACGGCGGCGCGGCGCTTACGCGCTTCGATATTTCGTCTCTATGCAGTTCAAGCAGTACGATTGCTTTGAAAAAAAAGTTCAGAATTTCCAAAATATTTCAAAATACACTTTCTTTCAAAAAAAGTAAATTTTTGTCAAAAATTTATAGTTTCTCAAAAATCTAATTTTTTCAGAGTAATTTTTTTACAAAAATGTCAATCGTTTTTAAAAAAATAATACTTTTTGGTACGGGAAGTGCCAGCAATTTTCCTTAAGCACGATGCCATGCGCCCCACTTAAGTTTATTAATAATGCTAAGATTAATTTATAAGTTAATTATTTAATAAGACTTTGTATTAGAATTGTATGAATGGCATCTGGCCAAATGATGTAAGTCAAAAGCCAATAAAAAAAACTAAGATCTATCAGCTCGTAAAGACACAAGTTTACATAAGCCAATCCACTGCTCTTTTTCAAAATAACTGAGTTTTCCATAAATATGTAAGTAAACATCAGTTATCCAATCTCCCACGCAGGTTTCAATTGGCCTTCGCGTGCTGTCATCAGCTCAAGCGGTTGTCATACAACAACATAGGCGAAGAGATTCGCGGTATAAAACCTTTGGCGCGAAATTTGGACGACATTTGTAAAGTTTGCTCCGAGTCGGATGGTTTAACCGGCTCGCGATGGTTGAAAGTGGTTAAATGTTGGTTGAGTTTGAATAGTGATAAAAAATCAATGTGATATGAGTGATAGTGGACCGAATTATAATACAATGTTGATGTATTAAAAGATTGGATTATATTTTGGTTATTATTATGTTGGTAGATACTAAATGTAATTATTAAATTAAGTCGGAAAATGCTACGTAAAATGTGTGATTAAAATATGAATTCAATTCGCCAAAACGAAATTTGAAAGGGTGTAAAATATTGTTGCATTAACACTAACATAATTGCGTTTAATTTATCACATCATACTATATAAAAATATTTTTATTTTTGCACTACATCTACTAAATATTTCTATACTATTTCATGCTAATATAAAGAATCAAAGGTTTTCAGAACTGAGACCAAAAAATGTAAACTTCTAAATAAATTTGAACAAATAACTAATTTGTTATCCTGAAATATCTGATTACTATAACAAAAAAGCATATTCTTACTTTTCAATAAAGCTAAAGTGCTAATAAGCTTGCTAATAAATATAGTAAAAATATAATGACTTCAACAGTTTAATCATAAGAGATATATTAAAACATGTATAAGAAAATATATTTCAAATTTTCATCTGTATTTAATATAGCACTGACATTTCCTTTTAATACTAAATTAGTATTAAAACTAATAAACTAAACTAACTAAAATACTCAATTAGTATTAAAAGAAAATGTCAGTGAAAAAGTCAGATGAAAATTTGAAATATTTTTTATTAGGCATGCTTTAATATATCTCCTATGATTAACCTGTTGAAGCCATTGGATTTATACTATATTTGTAAGCTTATTAGCACTTTAGCTTTTTTGCAAAAAAATAAGGTGTTTTTTTTTTCATTTTAGTAGTCAGATATTTTAGGATAAAACAATTTAGTTATTTGTTCAAAGATATTCAGAAGTTTACATCTTTAGTTATTAGTATTACTAATTGTATTCGAACTAATTCACTACCCAAAATCATCTGGTGTTAGAACAAACGCATGTTCTTATTCTGCAAACATAGTACAACAAAGACATTGCCCTACGTTTTTTGACCAGATAAAAATTTAATAACTTCAGAATTTGTCAAAGCTTTTAAATGCTTTTAAATTCTATTGCATTACAATGTATAAAAGTTAGAAGAATATGACAAATGTACAAAAATCATTAATTGGCTATTTAACTATCGAGAATATAACAGCTATATCATATTGTTTCAACCATATAGCCAAGTATCAATAAAATTTGCATTATTAAATTCACAGTTCACCAGTTAAAAACCTTTTTTTTCCAATTGCTTAAGGAGTTTGTTCGTTTTTTTTTACAAAAAAATGCAAGATATTTGTTTTTGTTTTTCTCGAAATGTATTTATCATAGAGACATGCGTTTTTTTTAAACAAAAATGGCAAAATCATAAATTATTACGAAATTTCCTTTTTTTTCGCTGTCATTTTTTAACCAGGAGGCGACAAAGTGGGCCTTGCAAAATCGATCTCTTTTGCGGTGCCACAGATAAATCCGTTGCGCATCGCCTGAAACAAAAAAAAAAGAACCTACGTTGAAGAAGAAGTTTGTCCAGTCCCCCTACCAAAATGAAAGAAAAAAATCAAGAAGGAAAAAAATGGCAGATTTAAAAAAAGAGAAGCTTCGCAAAAGTTTTTTGCGTAATGTTATCAAGTTGTTTGAGGTAGGCGTACTGGGTATTGTAGTGGTGAACAAATTAAAAAAATGCAAGTCAATCCGACTTGTAGTCGAATTACAAGTTACAATTTGAGAAAAACGTATTTAAAATTTTTAATATAATATACTAAATACACCGTTTAATTTAATGTACTGAATACACCATAGTGTTCAAAGATGCTGACACATTAAAAAGGTCATGTGCATGACGTATTATAATGAAAAAGAGAGCAGCTGGCATGCAATAGCTCGCGGAGCGATGAAAAAAACGGTTTCAGAGGATCATACATATAGAGATATATATCTCTAACTTCGTCAAAAAATAGATATTGAGATGATTTTTTTTTTTAAATAATTCTAAGGTTTTTAGCTTTCATATAAACAAAAAATCTCAAAATCGAAAAAAAATAAAAAACGAACAACCCTCTTAAGCAATAAATAATATTTCATTTATCTTTAATGTTTTTTATCATTTTTTTGAACAGTAATCAGAATTTAAGAGTCATATAAGCTCGGTTTACAGATGACAACCCAAACTGTTGTCTCATCTCTGTGTGATAATCTGCTATTATTACAATTTCTGTAATAGGGCGAATATTTTATTGATGCACGAATGCCTGATGAGAGCTATTTTCACTTGGAAACATATTATTATCTATATTTCCAAGTGAAAACCGATGTCACTACTGCTTGACATCAGGCTCCTTGAGGCCCCCGGCCCACGAGTGAGCCCATTATTTCTAATAAAGCTCATTATTATTCGTGCCAAGTTTAGAAAATAGTTATTAGTCCAAGTATATCAATAAGTAATTATAATGCAATAATAACGATAGAAAACCCAACATCTCAATTGACTTACTACGAGAAGATCATAATCCAACGGAAATGAATCAATCCTTTTTTTATACACCTTTCGAATTATAATGTAAATACGCGATATACAATTCTTAAAGAGCAATAATTCATTCGAGCGAGTTGAACAAAAGCCTCAATTAACGCTGTGCAATATACATTTTAATAACTATGTCGCGAATAATCTCACTTTCCCGAAACTTGCTGTAATATCAAATTGCGTTAGAAGTAACTAAGTAACGCATGTGACAATGCGCCGTGATATAATTTAATACCTGAACAGAGTTGGAATTAAACTGAGAAAAAAAGATTTACAAGTAATAAAAATAAATTTGCAACAAATCTAGGCACCATACAACGTTTTGCCATACATTGAAATATATAAATGTTTAACGGGTTCTTTTGAATGAGAACCAGCAAATACAATTTTGTTAAAATTGTATCTTTGAATGTGTGCAAATCACGATTCAAATATTAAACTAGTAGGGTGTATGGCATTGTGCCTTAAGGCAAATTGCTGAAACTTCCCGTACCGTAATGAAATGTTCGAAGAATATTGAATGTTTTGAAATAGATTATTATAAATACTAATATTGTCTAATATTTATAAGAATTATATAAACTGAATTGCAAAGTTGAAATTATTTGTTTAAAGTATATTAGAACTTTAGTCAGAATTAAAAATAAAATCTGAATCATTCTTGCCAAAAAAAATTTTCTGAAAAAAAAATTGAAAAAAAAATTTGGCAACAATTTTTTATTCCAAAATCAATTATTTTGTTAAAACAAGCAGAAAGTTCCTTGAATCATTTAAATCGGACGCTTAGTTCCCTCAAAAACTGCCATTTTTTGCACATTTAGCTCTGTATCTTCGAAATGGCTGGGCCTGTCTTCGCCAACAACTAATAACCACTTCTCCCAATCATTACTAATTGAATGTTTTTTAGATAATTCAAATCGGATGCTCCGTTCTTTTAAAAACTCGATTTCTATTTTCTGCACTTTATTTCCGTAACTGCTGGACCTGCCTTTACCAAAAACTAATCAGCACATTTTCCTATCAATAGGAATCGAATGTTTTTTGAACCATAGAAATCGGTTGATCCGTGCGCCCGAAAACGTGACCGAAAAATTGTATCCATACATACATACACACACACACATCCATTTTTTCTGAGGTATGCCAAAATGTTCAGAAACCTTCAAAACTTGGAGAAATGCAAAAATTTTCAATTTTGATTTTTGGACGCTTACAATAACTTACCCTACGGGAAGTTAATAATTAAATATACTAGATATAAAGTAAAATATTAACAGTATTATGTAAATAGGATGCGTAGCACAAGGATTCAATTTGACTTTCAGTAATTATACTCTCTCTAAACTCTGAACTAAACGAACTACATGCCAACGCATTACAATTATCAAACAAATGTTGAACTATGTTAAAAAAATAATAGTTAACTCCTAATTATAGAAATATATTTTCTACTATTTTATCTAAAATTTCCTATTTGTCTCTACTTTTCCCAAGGGTAGGGTAAGAAGGGGCAGCCAAGAGGCAAACAGATCCATCATCTTTATTTAGTTTTAAAATGATTTTACGAAATAATTGCTACTTCATTTAACCAATGTGAGATACGAGTTTTATTTTAAACGTTTTTTGTTACAGAGATTTAATAGTATATAACCCTGACCTGACAATTTGAAAGAAATATTGACTAACATAAGTTAACTATTAATTTAATTTTTCTTTGTGAAGGTTCAGTTGGTCCCTTTAACCCACTTACATGCAAATTTTCATAGAGGTAGGCCAGAGGCCTGATTATTCATAAAAATTATGCAATTCTATTTTGATATTTTTTATATTGTCGTTCCGATTACTAATGCAACTCATATACCAATTACAGTTTGCGGTTATTTTATTATTAATTTATTAGTGCAATAAATAAGGCATTATGTTCAAAGACTACTTATTACTGCCACATTCACTAGCCAATAATGTGTAATATAGGAATAATTTGTTATAACTAATACTTATAAAGTGATCAAAATGAAAGTGATAAATATACAATATTTGTTAATAGTTATATTAGGACTGAAACGAGTACAGTGCTCGAGTATTATATTAGTGGAAGATGCAAGAGGTAAATAATAATTGATTAATATCACACGAGGGAAACTTCTTAGAAAACAATATGTATATATATATATATATATATATATATATATATAATCAATTGTATATAATTATTTGATTATTTTCAGTGTGTTTTCAACGAGTGCTAGCCGGGCAACGAATTTCGCCCCGATGCGTACTGAGGCGTCTATTTTGCGAACGATTAGAAGATTGCCGCAGAGAATGTGCTGCCGAAAGAAGATTCGTTTGCGAAGGATTCAATTACAGGTTAGAGTCTTCAATTTTAATAATTAACCATTTACGATTGTTTGCCCACTCTCAAAACCGGCTGGACCGATTTTAAAACCCAAAGCTCTTTTACCGGTTTCGGTCGTCATTTTTCTGCCACCACGACAAGTTACTATTAGAATCGTGTAAAGTCTGTAAAATATGCATTCATACAGTATACAATACACAGTAACTATTAAACATAACTTTTATACAAAAACAACACTAGATTAGTGTATTGAATAAAAATATATCTAAAGTTTACGGAACAATTATTAAATCTTGTTAGCACATCCTAAACTTCGCCGTAAATTTAATTCCACCACCGTAGAGGGTTAAAACTAGTTGCAAATAGCATTTTACCCTAAGGGGGAGGCTTCAAAAAATCGCTTTTTTGAGAAATTTTTAGAGAAGAAATAAATATTTAATTTATACGAAACTTTCAGGTTTTATTGTTATGTATCTCAACATTCTTCTCATGTTTTTTTCAATAAAATATGTACCATAAAATGCCGGGTACAAGCATTTTGCCGATGCGTCATTTGGCGGGAAAGATGCAAGTCACATTTCCATCCGAAACAAAAAAATCAAAACAAATATATATTTTCAATGGAATAGATTCTAGTTGAACCTAAAATATCCATAAAAAAATTATAAATTCACCAATTTTTTGCAACTTGAAAAAAATCATGTTTTTTTGTACAAAATTTCACTTTAGATTGTTTAAAAAGTGGGTTAATTATAACTTTTTACAAGTTTTTTTTTAGTTCAACTAGAATAGAATTTAATCCTGAATACAATGAATTTTAAAAATCGCAAAAAATTGAAAATGAAAATTTTTATTTATTTTTACGTTTCAAAGGTTTTTGAACATTTTGGCATACCTTAGAAAAAATTGATGTATGTGTGTGTGTGTGTGTGTGTATGTGCGGATACAAATTTTCGTCAACGATTTCGGGAACACCGATCATTTGATTCATATTGCTAAGGCGACGTGCTGATTTTAATAATTCAAAAACCAGTTTACTTGTATTGACAAGATAAAAAACTGATTAAATTTTTGGGAAGACAGGTCCAGCGGTTATGGACTATCAATAAAAATAATTAAAAAAAATGTCATTTGGCGGTCAAAAATGTTTATTATGTACATCAAATTATCAGATATTTTATAGAGATTTTAATAATGTGTACACATTTTGTGTAAAATTTTTTGGGTTCCGTACCAAGATTTTTAATTACGGTACGGGAAGTTCCAGCATTTTGGTTAAGGCACGATGCCATGCACCCCACTAATTTCTAAAAATTTTTAGTCACTTTTACTTCGATTATACTATATTTTGCTTCCAGAATATATGTTACAACAGTTTGTTGAAAATTATGTCATTATTCGATCTGACAGTCGTGTCAAAAGTTATTGCACGCCTGATGTTTTCACTTTAAATGACCCATCTTTATCGTTTAAGCTATTGATATTTAGAAAAAAAAAATATAATAATAAATTTATCACTTACATTTTGCCAATTTGCATCCGTATATTTTAATCCTGGCCGGCTTCGAATATTATTTTAACTTTATAACTGCACTATGATATTTATTGCACAACTCCTTCCCACTAGACTGTCAAAATGAGACTGACCTTTGCATTAGATAATGCACATTCATGACCTTGAATCAAGGGCTCCTATTGGTCAAAAAAAATTGCCATCTTTGACAAATTCGACACAAATTTTGTAAGCGCGCAATTCAAAATTATAAATTGTAATACATATACATAATATAAAGAATCGGCTTTTCCTTGGCTTGTTGGTTAGAGCTTTGGCCTTCCAAGCAGAAATATCCAGGTTCGATAGCCACCCTCGATAGCTTGCTGTCAAGCAGTATTGAGAAATATATTTCCAAGTGCAAATAGCTAGACATTTCTGCATCAAATTTAATTAGTTATCAGTATTGAAGAGCAAATAATAAAAATAAATTAAATATATAAGTCATCATTTGGTCACATTTCATAGCATCTCAAAACCTGATTACTGTTCGAATATTAGAAAAATAGATTATAAGATATTGAATCAAGACAGATAAATGTTGTACAAAGGATTTGAAATTGAGTTGATTGAGTTAAAAAGTAGACAATTAATAAGACAAACGCTCTTATTATAATTTAACTTAGATGATATTTATTGTTTCGTGTCAAATAATTGAAATTTACACGATTATATAAACTAATTTTAAATATATACTTATTATATATCTACTAAAAGTTTGGTTTGCTAGCACTCAAAATTATTATAAAACATTTTAATAGAAAATAAAAAAAAAATTAAATTCGTCATTTTCAATTGAAAGACTTAGTATGGCTTAATTATACTGACTGACAAATATAACATTAATTTTAAAATACATAAACATTCTTAAATTTTTATGAGGAGCAAGCATAAACAAGCTTTAAGCCTTTAAACTAAACTAGGAGGGGGTTTGCAATTAAATATTATCATAATACATTTTACATTTATAATAAGAATAGTAAATTATATCAAATTACTGAAAATGTATTTTTCAAGTTTGATTGAATACAAAAAGTAGCCTAATATAATGACTAAAGTCTTTATAGTCGAATTAAACTGAAACTATTTCAAATACTTTTACCCAGCTAAGAAATACGCATTGAGAGGATTTTGCTTTGACTGGCAAATATAGCAAATTGAAAGGAAAACTTTTTTTGCTTAATTATATTGGCGAATATGACATTAATTGTTATAAACATATTTCAATTCTTGTGAAAGATTCTCATTCCATTGAATCCACAGGCTTATTTTTTTAAACTACATGTTAAACTAGTTGTAAACCTACAACCAAAAGAGTCAAAAACTATGTAGTACCACTAAATCAGTATTGAAATTTATTGCCCATGATTTTTTCACAGTCCTTTTATCCTCATTTAAATTTTCAATTTTTATCTTGCAATGGATCTTCGTCCCTTCTAAAACGATAATGATACATTCAGTAAATTACAAACAAGTTGTTTATTGTTTTGGCGGTCGTATTACATCTTTTGATATCATACACGATAACCTGATAAAAGCAGTATACACGTGTTTTACTAGCGGAAGCCCATCTATATAATCGCGTCTTGGACATCGTAATTAATTTAATTGTTGTGATGTAATTATTTAGTAAAAGTTAGAAGTGCATTGTTCGCTCGGCGAACATTCTGTTAGCTTTTCAATTACAAGAGAATTATAAAATTTTAATCGTAAAGTTTATTGAATTATTAGTTTTACATTTGAAGCTGGATATTTTTTTACAGATATTTTTTTTTAATTTCATTCATTCAAATATTTAATAAATAGTATCCACTTCAATTGAACAATTGAAAGTGTTTATTTATTGAAAATATGAATTTATCACATAAAGTTAAATTATACTTTTAAGAACAAATTGAAATAGGTTGTACGGCCCCAGGTCAGGTCCGTGAGCTGAGTTAAACTCTAACTCGATTCAGGAAAGAATAGTGTAAAAGATTCCTCGTTACCATTTTACACCCCAGTGCCCGAAATGGACTATTTTCAATTGGATACATATTTTTCAGCTATATTTTCAAGTGAAATTCTTCATCGCCCGATGTCAGGTTGCCCAGAGGGTTCAAACTCACGACCCACAAGTCCGTGAGCTTAACCATTGAGCACCCATAAATTGAGTTGTATTGAGAATCATTAAAGTTGATGTACTCTGGTATCTCATAAATAAAAATTTAATGAATTTAAAACCAATATTTTAAATTTAATACGAATAGTATGACTTCGAGAACTGTTTGAATATTTTAGATTTACATATTGTTAGTATTTTTCAACATATTTAGTACGATATTTAATATCAAAATTTTCAAGACATAATCTATAAAGCAAACAAAGGGACTCTATTAAAATTTTATCAAAGGCACATAAATTGCTAAAGTAAATAAATTAACAACTTTCGATGTGCATATATCATGTATTATATAATAAACTCTTGAACTTGTAAATTATAATTTGCATATGTTGAATGTGCAATTAGCATTTTAATTCGTAGGCGTATAAAAAAAGATCCCAGTTCTCGATTGTTGCCTTCTTCTGGTTAACAATACACTATAATACAATAAATTTATGTAAACAATGGGCCGATGCATATTGATAAAAAAATTTTATGCACAAACAAGAATACTTCAACAAACACCTTGGATAATTAAGAATGGCATGATTTGATACAAATTTTGGGATTTTTTTGTAAATCCGTTCTTACAAACTTACAGTATAAATTATAAACCTTCAATATATTTAATAATATAAGTTTTGCACCCTAGAAAAAAGCATCACTACAAATAAGCTGTTCATATGTAAATTATGAATAGCAAAATTCCAGCAATAAGTTTTTTTGTGACAACTATCAAATCATTCACCGTTTATGAAAATTGTATTATATCAAAATCTTAATATCAAAGATGGTAATTAAAAGCGCTTTTTTCATTCACTATTTAACGCTAAAGTGAACAAGAAAATTATTCGAATAGCTAAAGACAAATTGACTGAATAGGTTTCCTTCCTACGAAGAGATTGTCGCACAATACGTTTGATGGCTTCCCTTTGTTGTTCCACAAGGTTGATGTTATTATCAGATGACACATATAAATATATTATTTATTTAAATTTCAATTATTCTTGCTTTATAAAAGAATGAAGTGTTTAATTTACTTTTGCAATAGCTTTTTGTAATTTTACAATGAAAATCCGCATTGAAATCTTAACAATTATGATCGGGTTATTTTATTAACCATTTTAAAAGCTCAAGTTAAACGCAATTTTTTATACTGCGTCCAGGTAGTGATTTAGTACAGGTGGTTCGAACGCAAAAAGTGAGAAAAATAAACCGCTTCAACCAGGAAATTAAATTTAAATAATTGTAACCAACCCTATCAACAGGCACTAACCATTTTCATTTAGACTCACATACTTATTACAAAATTAATAATATTTTTATGGCAATTTTTTTAATCAAATTTTTACCTATTATGTTGTAATTAATTGTATAAGCACCTTCTCCTTCTATAAAACATCAGCAGCAGTATAACACACTACTGGCTACAGTTTTATATAATGTTTAGATATGTCCGTTTAATTATAATGAGCAAAATTTATTTGTCTAAAATAAACAAACATTTAGACAAGAATAATATACAAAACATGTTAACATTGTAAATTAAACAATAATATTTTTACCATTTTAGACTGGATAGGTCCGGGCGTGGTCAAGGAATATGTGAGCTAACAGAAGTTCCTTTATCGCAATTGAGTTATGGAAGAGACTATTTTCCTGATAAAGATTACGATTACTACGAAAGAGATCGAAATAGTTACCCCGATTGCAGTGGCACCAGACCCCTGGCACGCCCTTGGGATTTCGGCAATCTTGTTCCTACTGATCATTATAGTGAGCGAAGGTAATTGCAAAAAAAACAAAATCGATAATCATAGAGGAGATAAATATACATCTACTTTAGGCCTAGTTATCCTCACGGTGGAGGAGTATATGATCATCGCACACGTTATGATGATTATCCTGATTACCGGCCACATCAACACCCACCTAAACCTTATGGATATAATACTAGATATGACCGAAAACCTTATAGCCCTTATCACCCCTATCCGAAGTCATGGGGCGCTTATGGAGGGCAATATGGTGATCCATACAAGTAAGAACACAACTAAAAATATGTATTGGTATTGGCAGTATAGTTGCGTGTACATTAAATAATTGACTGCTCGGTTTGTTGATTATCAAGTTTTTGCTCCAAATTATAGGCATCATCGCGATGACGACCGCTACGTTTATTGGGGCTTCAATAAACACGGTGATTCGGGACCCCGTTATCCGTCCGACAGATTCGACTACCGTGATCTCGGTGGTAGACGAGGCGGCTGGGATAACTACTGGGGAGTCACAGGCTGGGGCTATGGCCGAGGCAGTTCCAGTCACGGCCATGGAATCGGCCCAGGGCAAGATTTAGGTGGAGGTTGGCGAAGGTAATGAAATAATGAGATATATATTTATGATAAAATAATATTTTTATGGCAATTTTTTTAATCGTTTTGTAATTTCTAAAGATACTCAGTTGGAACTGGACACAATTCATGGCCTGATGGCTATAGTTATAAAGGTTTTCCTTTCACCGGTGGTTATCAGCCACAAGAAAGGCCTAGATTACCGCCTCCTCAACCACCGAGAGGGCACGGAGGACATGGGATTGTTCCATACAACGGCGGGCACAGGGATTATGATAGACCGCATGTCGGGTTTCACAACAGAGGTTGAATATACTATTTTGGATTCTGTATAAATTTATTGCTGAATCAAATATAAATAATTTTTTTCAGGTAGTTGTGTTATACATGCCGCATCAGGCGTCAAACTGCATAGAAGTGCAGTTAGAGATTCGTGTTTTGCGAGAGATTTTGCTGAATGTGAGAGAAGATGTAGAGATGAAGTTAGATTTAAATGTTGTTCATTTAGCTATGGGTGAAATATTGCAAATATGACCATTTTCATAAGTGATCTTTAATGTTTGACCACGATAATATATTTTTAGACCTGCTCAATATGCGCCCATACCTAACTGTTTTATAAGTGAACGCGGTTTTGAATTATTGGATGCTTATCACGATTTAGAGCCTGATCGTTCGCATGATGTATTTACTGTGAACGATGCAGGAGACTGTTCTCCTCAAAGAATTTGGCCAGATACTAGAGTCGGACCTAATATTATTGCTGAAAGTGGTAAATTACATCTTGGTTGAAAAAATCTAGTAAAAATTATAAATAAATTCATTTGCATTGTTTTAAAATTCATACACACACAGATATATATATATATATATACATATATATATATATGTAATTAGAGAATATAATATATATTTGTCTTCTTAGAATGCTTCGTACGAGTTCGTAGCGGCCAACGTTTATCGTGGTCAGCTATTCGAGATGCAGTGTCAGCCTCAAGTGTAGGGCAATGTGAATTAGCATGTGTACGCGCGAGACATTTTCATTGTAAAACTTTTACTTACAGGTAACCAATAGCGTTTTTATTGTTACATAATATTAGATGATCCAAATCGTCGTATTGATCCAATAGATATTAAATCTATAGCACGTAATACTTACAGATACGGCCCATCAATAATTGGTCATTCAAACGAAAACTGCTTGCTCAGTGATTGCCCATTTTATGAATTAATACCAGGTATAAATCTACTAGAAGATCCTGGATTTGAATTATATGAAAGAGGTTCTCCAAACACAGGGTGTCATCTTCCGACACCTACACTTCCTCCACATTACCCACCAAAGCCCATAGAACCTGCATTTGCCGAAAAAGGTGAATAATGATTCTTATTTTTTTTTAATTTACAACATTAGTTTTTATATTATTATAAAATATTTTACAGTTTGCTACCTTTCATATGGTTCCGAAGCGAAACTCGTGAGACAATCTGTGAGAAAAGCAATGTTCTTATCTTCTGAATTAGACTGCAAAGCAAGATGTTCATCTTTAAGGAAGAGTGGTTCTTTGAAATGCATGTCGTACAGTTTCCGGTGAGATATTGCTTATTAAATCTAATTATATCGCTTATTTTAACAATTTAGATGCCATATTACTTAAAACGAACGATTAAATAAAATAAACTTCATACTACCCAGTAAGCCACAAAATGTATACAAAATCAATAAAATTGAAATTTGATATTTTGATATACATAACAAAAATTATCGAAAATTTTGCCGTTTATTGAATAGAATGGTGTCTGCGCCCGGTGATCGCTCTCCAAATTGCTTGCTATCTGACATTGATCAGAGAGACTTACGACTCGGTCTAGATTATGAGCATGTTCCTGGACATAGATTATTTGCATGGGATCTCCGAGATGAAAAGTGTAAAAGAGCTGCCTTTGACAATGACATATCTGGACCGCCTGAAAATAGAGGTGTAGGAGTTCCTGATGGTCGAGTTGGTCCATGGAGTCGATCTAATGGTATTGTTAAAGTGTTAACCAATATAGGGTTTATTAATATTTTAGTTCGTTTTTAGAGCCTGATCCATGGCAGCAGTATTCTGTCTCAGGATGGCCGTGCAGAAGAGATGGAGGTGGATGTCAGCACAATGTTATTTCGGGTCATTACGCTTGCGAACTTGAAGGATCCGAAGCAAGTAGTTGGGATTATTGTTGTGCGCCTGACCATAAATGCGGTTATTCGGAGGGATTTGATTACGCTTGGTGAGAATTATGTACTCCGCACAAAATGATTCTATGAACTTTAAGATTCTATTAAGAAACTGAATATAATTGTGATTTTTTTTCGCTTATGAAATGTGCTATTGCAGGTGCTACGTTGGACCAAATAAAAGTCAGTGGCGAAAGTGCGCGGATAGATACTACCCTTATGGTGTACCTACTCAATCGATAACCGGTAATAATCACCTCACCAGAGGCGACCATCGTCCAGAAATTAGTGGCGATCGCCCGTATCCACCCAAGTACCAAAGAGACTACGGTCATCATAGGCCATCCGCTGGATTCGTACCCCAAGCACCGCCTTGTTGCGGTGAACAAATACACCACGATGGACCTGATCAAATATTTTTAAGCCCGCCGTCACCAGGGGGTTTCGTTCAAGCCAGATATTGGCCTGTGGCTTATCTGCATAGCGAGACACCACCCAGCAACGTAACATACGCACCAAAGCCGATGAATGAATTGCAACAAAATGTCAATCAAAAGTCTAATAATACTGGAACAGATTCTGTAAATGCAGTTCAGACGCTTGCCGACGCATTAAAGACGAATGATTTATCTGATACCATGGCGTCTACGGTCGGAAAAAGAGGATCAGATACTAGAGTGAATAAAAATAAAACTGATGACGTTATTGAGTTCGAAGTGGTAGATAATATTTCTGTAACTACCGGCGATGAAAATGCAAAGCTTATAGATGATTCAAAAGAAAAACAGCCTACAAAAAATACAACAAACAAAGTTAGAAAGAGCATAAGATACTGGTAATGATAAGTGAATAACGTTTAAAAATAACTACGAAATATATTAATATAAATAATAATAATATTCGAATCATACAATGTTTTATATTAATTTCAAATAGACGTTAAATTCCATCGAATTTTAAAGTAAAGTACAAATAGCATATATATAATTTATATAAATTTAATAGTTAATTTTTTTGTATCTCTATTGCTTTATTTGAAAATTGAGATCAACAACATGTGATTCAAAATTCCACACAAATTTTTGATCTATAGTTATTTCTACATATTTATAATTAGGAAAAATAAATTAGGAGAGTATGTCAAACAAGCCAGACGCATATTGAAATGTTTCCTTAAATATAAATATAAAAATGATATGCTATAAAAAATAAAAAACTTACGTTTGTTTGTTCATATATACTAAATCGAAAATATAATATGCATATCGATTTCGTGATACTTTTACCGCTACCTCTGAAGTATCTTGACAATATTGCAGAAAAAATTAATAAAATGATTCCACCAAGAAACATGTCTTCAAAGTGATTTTGAAAAAAAAAATACATACTAGCACAATCGACCATTGTGGTGCATCACTATATAAATGTAATAGTAAATATATAAATATAGAAAATATATTACATAAGAGAATAAAAAAATACTATTTTAGATGTTTTTTTTATAATTATGTGACAATTATAATGCAGTCATAGAAATAATACAATAACATATTTGAATTGTTCATAAAATTTACCTCTGAGTTATTAACATCCTATATAGTTTACTAAACTAAGCACACAACTTAGCAATTAGTTTTTTCACGTGTCAATATTTCACTTTCTGTATTTTAATTTTACTGAATCCAAACAGGTCACAAATACAAACACTCATCATATATCACAATATTTCATAATATATTAAGCACCGACATAAAAATAAACAATTATTAAAACACTAATTGTTAAACAAGAATTCATCACACAAAAATATGTTATAAAAAATGCATCATTCATTTTTATTAAGATTCATCATATTTTTTTTTAGAAAATATGGTATCAAAATAATGCCTAATGATATTTAAAATAAATATTGGACAATATCAAAAATATGTTCAAAATAGAAAAAAGACACGTCACAATAATAATGGAACTTGCAGCACTTGAAATTTTAAACAGTTTTATTTTTTGATTAGAAAAAATATCATAATTTTTCCTTTTGCGCTATTTAAATAATTCTGTGGCTAATTCATCAATCATGTAGATATAATAACTATTATATCTAACTTGCTTTCATCAGAGAAGACGTTCCTACACAAAAAAACCTGAAAAATAGTAATAAAATATAATTTGTGCCATTATAAAAATTATTTGCATATTATTTTCTTGTGAACCATGAAAATAAGGATATGCTACTAAGAATATGTTTGTCCAAACAAGATAAAAAAAAGTGAAAATATAATAAACAAAATTTAATAATTTATACTATTATGTGTTTCTTGCCACTTTGACAATAAACTAAAAAAAACATTTGACAATATTACACACTTTTAGAATTATAAAATGTATAAGGAAGAAACATATTCTAGTCATTTAGAAGAAATCATGACTTGAATTTCAAACTTGACAATAAAAATGCTATTTGCAACATGTTCGACATTCTATAAATATTAACTTACACTTACACTCGATCCTGTGGTTGCTTTGTGCCTTAAGTAACTGCATTCAATCTTTCAAATAAGATATAGGTGTATATATATATATATATATATATATATATATATATATATATTAATTGTTTAATATGAACAAAACAGCACTCAGATTTGTTTAACACAACTTTATTTTATGATTACAGACGTTTCGAGACCATGGTGTGTCTCATCTTCAGTGTAATTTCAAAAACAGTTACTTATATACTACACATTCTTTAATAATTCAAAACGCCCGACTTTTTAACTCAAATTAAACATATATCAACATCAAATTCACGCCTGATATATATATATATATATATACATAATTGGACTAGGCTGAAATATATTGAGTCAAACTGATTTTTAAACGTAATTAAAAAACTTTTCAAGTCTATTTGTTTAAAAATTATTTTATTATGCTACCTTAAAACAACTCACAAACTAATCAACATAAAAAATGGAAGGTATTCTGAGTATATAAGTCATTGTATTTTTTAAGTCTTTGAAGACACAAAATGCAGAATATAATTCTCACTTATATCAATTATATTTAATTGTACACCAAATACACCCAAATTTAAAAAATATCAAGAATTTAAATGTAACTTTACAAATAAAATAGGATTATCATTTAAGTTGTAATGAAAATAAACTAAGAGGTCAAATGAGTTATTTTTTCATAAACTATAGTAAACTTCTTTATTTTTATATAATACATTTATCTCTTTAAATTTGTAAAAAGAAGGAAAGCAAGTACTTACACATTACTTATTTGCACATTACAGAAGGTAAAAGATTTTAAAATGTAGAATAATTTAACTAATATTAATCACTCTTAAGAAAATAGTGTGTCAATAAATTTCAGACGGTTTTTTGTTTTTTTTTTTCCAAAAAGTACCATTTTCTGTGATTGCATATAAACTCATATTTTCATGGTTCTCATATGTAATGTATCACAAACAAAATAATATTAATTTATACGCACTAATTAAGCCACGTAAGTATAGACTTTGCGGTCATCAGGCGTACGAGCAAGATATTCGCGCTCGATTAATCCTTCAATTCGTTTTTTGATAATAACTGGGGAAGGCATGAACCTGCTTCGTAACTGCGTTGTCACATCTGTTACCAGAACGTTATGCTAAAGGAGATTAATAATCCGAATAAATATGATTATTCAATAAATTATATTATCACTGAATAAACAAAAATAAATTTACTAACCGACATTCGTTTACGCGATTTCATAATACGAACTATAGCTGCTTCGATTTCATGTTTACGATCCTCATCCACCTTATTTCGAGTTTCACGACGTTCAGGTTCCGACTCGCCCTTAGCCGCCACTGTTTGAATTTTAACCCTTTAAAAATAAAATAAAATATAAGTTCAATAATTAATTTATCAAGATAGAATATCAAATAATAATTATGAATAGTATGTATATTCAAAGTACCTGTGAAACTTTGAAACAAAGTTATCATTAATATAAAATACGTTAGAAGGCTCAATATCTTTCGTTTTAGGATTTCTCATAAGAACTCTCTGTGCAGGTTTACCCATAGCTAGAGATTGTAACGCCCTGATTAAATCTCTTGCAGGAATATCGGTCTCGTTTAAAATTTCCTGAAATGTTGAACATATTTTTCCGTGTTTGAACAGCATATATATATATATATATATATATATATATATATATACATATACATATATAAAAACATATATATATATATATATATATATATATATATATATATACAACCAAATCCACTTCTTTGTCGGCGACCCTGATTAAAATTTGAAAACTTACAAAAACGAACAAATATTTAACTTCCCGTAGGCCAAGTTATAGTAATCGGAAAAAAAATCGAAAATGAAAATTTTTATATATCTTTACGTTAAAAAGGTTTCTGAATATTTTGACATACCTTAGAAAAAATGGATGTATGTGTGTGTGTGTGTGCGTGTGTGTATGTGTGTGCGGATACAAATTTTCGTCGACGATTTCGGGAACACCGATCAACCGATTTGAATAATTCAAAAAACATTCGATTCGTATTGATAAGGAGACGTGCTGATTAGTGTTTGGCAAAGGCAGGTCCAGCCGTTCCGAAGATACGGGGCAAAAAGTGCCAAAAATGGTAACTCAGTTTTTAAGAGAACGAAGCGTCCGATTTTGATAATTCAAAAAACATTTTACTTATATTGACAAGATGAAGAATTGATCAAATTTTCATGCAGGCAGATCTAGCGGTTTCGGAGATCTAATGAAAAAAGTAAAAAAAAAAAGCCTTTTGGCGGTCAAAAATGATCATTAGACATATGCACACCAAATTATCAGATATTTTTTAGAGATTTTAACAATAAGTATAAATTTTGTTTACATTCCTATCGGTTCCGTACCAATTTTCATCCGTTAGACGGGAACGCGGCGCTTACGCGCTTTGACATTTTGTCTCTATGCTGTTAAAGCAATACTTGGCTTTTAAAGAAAGTTCAGAATTTCCAAAATATGTCAAAATTAAGAATTTTTTTTTTCAAAATAAAGTAATTTTTTGTCAAATTTATAGTTTCTCAAAAATCTAATTTTTTCGAAGTAATATTTTTTCAAAAATATTAATCGTTTTTAAAAAAATAATAATTTTTGGTAAGGAAAGTTCCAGCAATTTGCCTTAAGGCATGATGCCATGCGCCCCACTAGTTACATTTATGAATTATAAAATTTTTAGTTGCTTTGCAATTAATTTATGTCAGCCTCCGATTTAAAAAAAATGTAAAAAATTGAAGACTCAAACCCAAACAATACAGGTTCGATTATCTAATGATGCATGGTGAAAATAACTACTAATTGGGCAGCAACGCGAGTCCAAAAAAACAAAAACCAAACGTCGACACGACGTTGTACCTACGTTATACATATTTCTATTTATATATTGCATAAATTTACCTCATAAGTAAGCCTATCTCGATTGTTGAACAGCATCAAGACACACATTTGATACGTTGAAACTTGAATTATATGCTTTTTAATCTGGCCGCTGTTAGAACCAACGCTTGCGCCACTCGAGCTGCACGGCGTGTCCGCAGACGCAGCTTGGGGCGTTCCATTTTCATCTCTTGGCTGATAGTTTCGGCCGTAAAACACAGCATTCAGATCAGCAGTGCCCATTTGTGGTTGCAGCGTTAACTGTCGGCCAGAATGTTTGCCTAAATAGAATCTGTAAAAAAAAATTGCATTCGAACAATTATATGTATTAAAGTAATCTGAACTATTATCTATTACCGATTCATTTTGACTGTATGTAAATTTTTTAAATGTACTTTTTTTATAAACAAAAGCTTTTCTAAAATAACTAGTTGGTATTGGTATTTTGCCCTAAGCCCTAAGAAAATCGAACACGTCAACCCGGTCGGATTGTAGGATTTTAATTGTTTAAATAATAATAATAATAATATGTTCATTAAGACTAAGTACTCTATCGTTGTACCAAATAAACCGTCTAATTTTAATTTTAACAAACGTCAAAAGAACTACTCATTTTCGCAACCGATCGCTGCACAAAACTGAGAAAAGATAATCCACACCGAAATACATCGATTGGCTTTTAAATCTTTGAAATCGGTTAAGCAATCGTCGATGAAAGTTCTTCGACTAACGCCAAAAAAAAACGATTCTAACTCTTGCAAAGTTTAAAGAATTTTTAAAATTAAACGACTTGTCGTAGGGCCGTAATATTTTAGTATGATCTATAAGACTATGGTTTCTACCAACAAAAAAAAAAAATCATGAAAATCGTCGAAAAAAAATTTTTTAACGAGTAAACATAAAATTATCGAGCCGGATTTTTTGATAAAAACAAACTTCTCCTTCTTGAAGTTAATAATAAAATAAAAAGGTATATTATTTGCACAAAAATACCTTCTGAATGTCTCAAAAGCATTTCGCGGCGCCAAAGGTATATTACAATTCGGAGTTGCAACTTGAGTCGGCCAAAATCCTGTAGTTAAGATCCGAACACTAAGATCTAAACCGTGTAAACTAGATCCTGTTGTGCCGACGTGGTTCTTGAACTCTTCCATAATGGTGTTTGAAACGGTCATGTCTTTAAACATGCCTTCCAGTTTCGATGTAAATTGACATCCACATTCGGTCTGAAAATATTTATATAGGATTTATTCTTAAACAATGCATTGATATTGTACACACATTACAATGATTTAATGATAAAATTACTTCAGAAATGATACTTAAAGGGTGTATAAGCAATAACATACAACAATACAATCACTCCATAACATCTTTTGTTATATAATATAATACAGTTATGATATAGTAAATTAGAAAGTTTACCAACTTAAAGCTTCAATACATGTGAAAACAATAATAAGTTTATCAAACGAATATAATTAATGATGAACTATAATATGACAAATTCATTAAATAAATATTTTCTGAAAACTGTAATGGTATTCAAATAGTTAATTTAAGAATTTAATTCTTACATATTATTAGCTAGTTGTACAAGTATTGCTTAAAGTCCAAAGCTGCAAAATTCTCAATATTAGCAAGAGCTTGTTCAAATAAATATTTTTTTTTAGTGACTACAAATAATTAATTTCAACAGCAAATTTAGACTTTAAGCAAAATTGGACAAGACTGCTGTTATAAAATTCAAGAAAAGCAGACTCACTGATAAACATTGAGAACTTTGCATCTTAAGTATTTTTTGGACACACATACATAAACACATTCTTGCTAAGACATTTCACAAATTTATCCATTTATGGATGAACAATCATCACTTCGTTTTCGCTTTTTAAGGAAGGGTTTTCTATATATGTTACGAACAGATTCTTGAAGGATGATATTGAAATCACTTAAAGCAGTTCTGCTAAGACCTTCTATCTGTGATTATTTTTATGAATATTATTTAATTAAAACAATATGATAAATACATGGACAAAAAAAGGATTAGTTTCCAAGAAATGGATAGAAAATTATATACATATATATGATAATACAAATAAATTAAAACTACTGAATTGATTCTGAGAAACATATATGAAAATTCAATTCATGTAATATATATGTGAAAACTTATTAATAAAAATATTAAATAGTAATTAAATTATTAAATAGTAAATAATTATTCAAAGTATTAAATATTGTAATATTATAAAATATTAAAAAATCTAACCTTGAGTTTGCTGATCATGTTTTTCTCACTATCATCACTAACAGATTTATTCAGTAACAGCCGTTTAGCCAAATGCTGTTTATAATATCTTTCAAAAACATCTTTTTCTTGCAGGTAACGAAACAGAACCATAGTTTTATCCAACACAGCTTCTATTTCTTGCTCCGTCATCTTTAAAATAAAGTATTGATTTAAATATTTGAAATATTCGCAATAAAAGTGATAATAATGGTACTACTTCATATCCTTACCCCTTTTGCGCCCTTTTTAAGTTTATCATCTATAAATAATGATAAATATTCCGGACTCTTGCTATTTAGATTGAGAAAATGTTCAAAATCTGATGATATCATTTGTTTGAAAATTTTATCATTGCAAAACGAGTTGTGCAAGAAATGATCAAACCTATCTTTTAGATCTAGAAGATTCTGAAACACATGTTATAATTGGCATAAATATAAATAACTAATAATAAAGCAATCAACAAAAAGAAAATTCATATCAAAATTATTTAAATTTTACCTGAACATATGTGATAGCGTTGGTACCAGCCTCCTCCTCTTCAACAAGTAGCTTACCTTGTTCTCGCAAGTGAGCCGAAACACAATCCGAAATTGTTTTTAAGCCATCTGTTACTCGAGAAAATAATTTATACATACATGATAAATCCTCTGTTTTGGTATTCTTTAACATATGCACTACTCCAGAATTTTCCATCTATAACAAAAAAAAGTTTACCAAATTAAATTCTGAAATAAATTTAACAAAGTTTTTTCATTTTTGATTAAATAAAAAAAATTATAAAGCTTAAAAATGTACCTCAACTATACTTTTCATATGTTTCTTAATTAATTCATCTTCTACAACTTCTACAATTCGAGGTTCTGTAGATTCATCGAGGTAGTGTGTTGCACGCTCAGCCTCTTCAGTAATTCTAGCTTCAACACGTTTTATATATACAGAAGCCGAATTTTCTGAGAGAAATTTTTGACTTTCGCCCTAAATTAATGAATAAAATTCATAAGGAATAATAAAATTAAATATTTTTATAAATAAATAAACAGATGATGCTTGGAGGGATTTAATGCTATTGATGAAAAATTATAAAATATTTGATTGGACAGACAAAAAAATTAGCTCCAACAAATCTGGATAAGATTACATACCTTATAAAATTCAGCTGATTGAAATAAAAATGGTCTTTCAAAATCTTCTTCATAAACACTGCGACTGTTTATACCTAAGACCATTAACATTTGACAAGCGTTTTTGATTGCCAAACGATCTACAACTTCTCCTTTTCTTTCACGCATCACCATTCCAAGAAGAGTATCTCTCATGTGATCTCTAATGCAACCATAACGCACAACCTGCAATAAAAATTATTGATGCCAATATTATAATTATACAATTGAAAACAACATACATGCAATTACACACACACACACACATGTATATATATATATATATATATATATATATATATATTTTGTAGAGTTTATATATATATATATATATATATATATATATATATATATATTTATATAAACAAATATAAGTAAATATAATTTCAATTATTCCAATATAAGAGTATAAGTCAAACAATTTGATCATGACACATTATGAAATTTTTTATAAATATTATATAATGATAAAAAGCTACACTAATAATGAATAGTAAAAGTATATGTATGTAGGTAGTAGCAATTGCAAAACTTAATGATCTGCATTACTTTACACCAAAGAGGATTTATTTCGCTTTCTTGTAATCTAAATCACAATCAAATTATTATGGAATGTAAAAGTTTGAGTAGCTTAAAAGTATTTTTGGAAAAATCTTTACTAACTTCTTACCACAAATTTGCCAAATTTTACTATTGCTTAAAATAAATATACATTTTATAAAACTTAGCTGGGTAACATACTGTACAAATAAATATAATCAAATTTAATATAAAGGAAACTCACCTGATCTCTGAAAATTATAAGTCCTAAGTTATAAACGTTATCTACATCATTTTGCTGGACATATACCCTATCCATGTACATTAAAATATCCCTAATCATAACCATTGAAGTTTGATGATCTGTCCAAGCTTGATTTAATGTTTGTAGAAAAGTATTGTGTAACATTCGCAGTACATCTTCTCTAACTTTAGTTTCCAGATGATGTGTGACAACTTCTTTGAGACCTGTGTATAATCGTTCTCCATGTTTATGTAATACCATAGTATATGCATTTCTATAGAGTTCTTCGAAAGATAGTCCTGAATTGTTCTTTTTCTGTATTTCTTGTATGGCATTCTTTAATAAGGACCAGATGTTCTCCACATACTTTTCGTCCATCGTCATCTGAAAAGATATTAAAACCAATATGAATTTGTAACCAATTAAATTACGAATCAATAAAATTGATTTTTGATCTAAATAATCTGTAGTGGATTAGTATGAAAGATATGAAATGTTATTGTTAAAAGAAACTGATACATCTGTATAAGTTCTCTACATAAATTTATTGAAATTCTTATTTAAATAGTAAAATAATTATTAACAAAACTTGCTTTATAACCTCGCATTATAAAATAATATTGAAATGATTTTCCGTACAGTATTAATAGTTTTCAATGCTTCTTAATTACAGATCATAACTGAGTTCACCATATTAGCAATTTTTATAGCAAATCATACTACCCTTGATATACCAACTTGTCAACATGACAGTTGCAAATTATGTTTCAAAAGATACATTATGCAATTGGCATTCAACCCTCACCAAAATTTCTGGATGTGTCTTGTATTTGGGGTTCCATATTTGGAATCTACTGTTCATTGGTCTCGACTTATTTTGCACCATTAAATTTCAAACATAACAAAAATGCAGGGAAATCATCAGTAATTTGCATTCTCCAAACCTTCATTTACCAGAATTTGTTAGGCATTTACATTAAACTTTAACTTTTTTTTGTAATTTTGATGTGGATTTTTGTTTAAAAAATTAAAATGTATATAAAACAAATTCTTATGAAACATTTGTTTGCATAAGTTATAAAAACAAAGGGCTACTATCCAAATGTCAAACTGTCATATGAAAAATTGTCAATTACTGACGATTATTCTAATTCAAAAACAATTATTGTATTTAATTCAAGAAACTCGCAAGATGTAGTTAGTGGAACTTGGAAATTTTACCTGATTGAAATTTGAAGGAACAGGATCATGACCTTGACAGATCAATGAACTTCATTTTAAAAAAATGATTAAGTGAACATAAAAATAAAACACAATCTGCACAATAACAAAATATCTAAATAATACTGTAGCAGAGTCATTTGTGGAACATATAATTGGGAAGGAACAAAATTCGTGTTTAACCTTACTGAAAAATTTGTTGTCGGTCACTTACAGGGAAAGCACGGATCCTCATCTTGCCTTCCTTTTTAGGAACTGCACTTTTCATCATTTTCAATAATTCAAGCAATGCTTTAATCGTTTACCAGCTGGACCATCAATGTAGCCCACAACTCAACACAAATATTTCACTTGTCATTTCATTGCAATATTTACTATTAACTCTAACGCCTCAACAATTATTATCTTTCACTGGCATGCTCTCAAAACTCAAACTTCATCATTAAATTATCAACAAATACTCAACACAGTACAAAATACTAAATAAGATGAAAATTAGTTAAAAGATCTCATCTTTAGCTAATCCACTAAAATTAATAATCGACATGAAGTTGTGTGTGAAAATGTCAACTGCAATAAATATGTGTTGCCAACGTGGAGTAAAGAGGTATTTAAGAGAGTTAGCGGTAAATTTGAAAGACATTGATATTTGGTTTTAAGTCTCTTTTATTTAGTTTCTACATAATTGTTGGTTCATTTACTTTTACAGCATTTATTTCTTAAATGAAATAAAACTAACTAAAAACATCAAATAAAATTTTATAATATAAGAAGTAATGTCTACAAAGTTTCTATATGTTAAAATTAACTTTAAAAATTAAATATGAATAATTTTTCAATTAATCAATCACTGACTAAGTAAATATATTGTATCACGAGCCTCATGTTGTTTATCTTGTGTTTTTCAGGACCCTCCGCGTGCACTAACAGCCAGCAACCAAAACTCTATTTTTTCAGATTCAGAGTGTTATCCACGGGGGCAGTAGCTTTTTAACCATTCTGCTTTTTGATATATTTTTGACAAATGTTATTTATATATTCTTAAGAATATATAATTATACTGTATTAATAGTGAATTTCAATAACTCATATATCTCTCACACATCTTTCTTATTCATTACTACCTCTACCCTTATCTCTCCCTCGTTCTTCCACTACCTTCTTATCCCTTTTTACATTTATTATGTATCACAGTCAAATGCGAACTTTGAGTGTTTTTCAGAAATATTCTAAGTGTGAAGGTCGAAATGCGCCACCCGAATTTAATATTTTGAACTGATATTTATTCAATCTGAAACGCATTTGATTTATCAAGAGACTTATCGAGAATTGAACCGAGAACCTCAAGCAACCGTAGTGAAAACTTATTAACGCTCTCGGCCAATTGTAAATACAGAATCACATTGAATTTCTCAAATAAGTTTTCTAAAAATATTGAATGAACAAAATTTAAAACTAAATATAATATTTTTTATATAATTGAACTACATAAAATATTATTTATTTATAAAACAACAACTAACAATAATAGTACATCTTACAATAATATATTATTATAATATAAATCACGTCAAATCAATCAAATACTATAATTTATAAAATATAAATATATGTAACACAAAAATCTATCCATCCGAATGTCGCCTAAAGCATATAACAATATATAACAATGAAAGTACATTTTACAATAATTATGAAACCACAAAAAAATCAATTGAAGTGTAGTTTTTAAAATGTGGCTAAATAATAAAAAATGAGCATGATACTCCTTCACAAACTCAAACGTAGGAAATATCCTGGTTGAAACTAAATTGGGAATAGTACTTACCGAAAGTTCATGCTCGATCGAGCTCGAGTTTCTTTTTGAAAAACCCATATTTTCTGAAGTGTATAAAATAAAATTAATAAAGTTTGATTACAACAGTAATATTATATTTGAATAAAACTTTAATCATATAAGCAGTTTTTTCATTTGTTTATCGTTAACATTTTTATAGTGTTTTTATTTTAACAAAAATTATGGATCAAGATGAGGAAGAGCATCCTACACCCGATGTTAGTTTTAAGGAAAGAGTTATTCAACTTGGAGAAACAGAGCAAGGTTTTATTTTCTATCATTTTTTTATGTTATTTTAATTTTAGAAATTGAGATCAAGTATAAAGGAGACAAACTGTATGAAAAAAAAAAAACAATAAACTGTATAAATTAAGAATGAAGTGAAAAATCGCACAAATATAACTAATTTTTACTGGTCAAAATATCCAAATAAAATCATTTAATATTTAGTTAGTATGAATATGTTCTATTTTTTATGGAAGGTATATCATCTATTGAACATAGTTTGAACGAGTATTATTCTGATGAAGAGCTCTGCGAAGAAGAAGACGTGAAAAAAGTAGAATATTCTCAGGTAGAGTAATAACTTCTTTACAATTATTACTGATGCTGTAACATATTTTTTTTTTAATAATACTTACTGAAGATAAAAAATTAATAACTCTTTAGTCAATTGAAGGCAAAAAAAGAAACAATGAATGTTTCACGCACGTTGCGAAAGTACGTGCAGTTAGTCTTTCAGCCGCTACTCGAAAAAATCGCGAAAAACTCAAACAAGAGATCAGAAATAAAATGCCTGTTATGACATATCAAGAAGTTCGAAGGTGTGACCCTTACATTAAAATATTTTTTTTGTTTTCAAACATTCAACATTAATATGTATACAGGCATCGTATACCATACTATAAAGCAAAATTTTTGGATTTGGAAGAATCTGGTCATTTAGAATCTGCTGCGTATTTTAATCAGCTAATTGAGTTTAATGTTCGTATGCGTGAGGATGCTGGAAAACATTCGATATTATGGACAAAACCGACCATTATGGATGTTCCAGAGATAATCGACATGGTGGTAAACAGTCTAGAAATAGCAGAGGATGCTAAAATGCGAGGTACTTCATGTGTTTGCATACTTATATTCATATAATCAATTTTCAAAATACAACCTATTTACTTACATCAATAGACAAATCAGCATCTAATATAATTCCTCCCATCAAATAAGTAATAAATTGTATGATATGGCTCTATAAAGAAATTCAGTATAGATTAATTTATTTCAGGAGACTCGATAGGAGAATGTAATGAATTCGTCCGTCTGGCAATGCGTTTAATGGAGTCTGACTGGAATTGGATATCTGATCAATTATTTCTTGTGGCAATCGATATCGCTACCCAAATTCGTGTTGACGGTGGCCGTAAAGAAGCGGTTACCCGTTATATATACGGACAATTTCTCATAAAAGAATGTACATCAACACTATTACAATTAGTATAAATTACATATCACTATGCATGTAAAAATAATTAATATTTTAATATTTTGCAACAGATAATCAAATAGAAGAAGGAGCCGTGCATTTGCACATTGCTAGAGAGCTTGCGAAAGAAAAGGTAATATGTTCTGAATTAGATATACTTAATCAGAACTTCTGATTAAGTATATCTTATAATACTTGTTTCTGCTTTGTTGAAAATTTTTGAGAATGTATCTGTCTTTCGTATATTCAGAAATGGATAGCAAGTCCAGAAGTAGAAGGTGCTTTCGAAAATTTGTATCGGCAAATCTGCAGTTTGTTATATTCAGGAATGTTGAAACTGTCGCAAAGAATACGTAAGACAAATCCGCAAAAAGCTGCAGATTATTGTGCAATAGCAATTAAAAGAGCGCAAGAAGGTAAATTACATGAAATGCCAATCAATAATATAATTAATATCACAATCATTTTTATATATATTTCTAATTACGTATACTATTCACTATTTAATGTAATTACAATTTACAATATTGTTTTTTACGTAAGCCGATAGTGATGAGGGGATAGCCGCAACATTAATGGAACAAGGTCTTTGCATGCTTTCGACTGGAGAACTTTCAGACGCAATGACTAATTTTAGGGAAACAATGAAAAGAAGCCTTGCAGCTGAAAACTATATTTCAGCTTGTGATGCACATTTGCAAATATCGAGAACTTTTGATGCGTAAGTTATTTGAATTAATTATCCTTGAAACTAAAAAATATAAAATTAATAAAATGCAACACCATAATTTCTGTTGTAAATAAGGTACAACAAAATATATTTTTATAAAAATATATATTGTACAAGTTTTGTGAGTAGGAAATTAAACTATAAAATTTAATTTATATAATAGATTTAGCAGTCAGTATAGATTATGTCAGGTTAACGACAAAATTAAAATATTCCATTAATATATCATTTCCATTATACTTAGATATAAGAAGATAAGCATAGTTTTCACAGTTTGGACGATTCTAATCATTTACAGAAAATAGTGATATTTTCTCACTGTTGACATCTAAATATGAGCAATAACTTTCCATATAGTATGAAGAATTTCCCTAAAGCAGAGAAGCATTTAATGAAGATGTTGCAGCTGGCCGAAACGCATGAATTACGATTTTCTATCGCAAAAGCACATCAAGCTCTCGGAGAACTTTATTTACAGAGCAAGTTAGACATCTTTAATTCATATAAAAAATCAGTTGATGAATTTGACAAAGCTATGCAAATTTATAATGAACTCGAAAAACACCAGGATTTAAGTGCAGCACGCGCTATGCACGCTGTTGCTAAAGGTGATCCACCTTACATTTTTTTACTTGAAAATCTAGCTAATTGCAGTATGAAATACAAAGAATATATTAAGTATTGTGAATCTCATGATACATTATTTCATGATATACGATCTTGTTTCTGACTGAACTAGTAATTTGCATGCATAAGTAGAAAAGCAATTCTGTCTACACATAGAAATTATGGCCAATATATATAGAATAGAATCGTTTTTTATTGATTTGGAAGCTTTTGCGCCCGTGAGAGCAAAGAAATTCGAAAATGTTCTTGTTAAGGACCACCCTAATATATGTATATGTATATATATATATATATATATATATATATTTGTTGTTTCGACATCTTTAATTATTACTTTAATTATGACATATCTATTATCAATACTTAAACAACCAGCTACATTTATTTTTTTCAAGTAGATATATTGATTATTGAATCTATATATAATTAATATATAGATTATATATATATATATATATATATACATATATATATATATATATATAATGTATATATATATATATACACATATATCTATATATATATATATATATATATATATATATATATATATATATATATATATATATATATATATTTATATTATCATATTTAAAATCACTCACTTTCAGGTCAACAACTCATGAAGCAGTTTTTCAAGACTGTATTAAAAGCTGGCGATCCTAATGACAAAGGCCACATGTTAACTAAATTAATTCAATGGAAAATTGATAGGACACCCTTTTGGTCGGAAGATACGTCAGATACAAGCTCCTTAGATATTGAAGAAGAATCTGTAAATGAAGAGTCCATTCATGAATCCTCAGCATCATTGTACACACCGCACTCATCGCAAAGGAGCAGCGTGATGTCAAACACATCGTTGCCTAATGGAATTAATTAGCAAGCCATTAGGCAAAATCACAACACACATTTAAAAAATGAATTAAATTAATATTTATTTAACAATAGTCTTTCTAATTATATATAATAAATTCATGAAAGAAAACAACTTTAATATATCAATAATTAAAATTCAGCAGAATTCATAAACAGCATTAGTGAAGAATTAACCACTTAAAGTGTGAAATTGTCTTACTTAATAAAAACGATCCATTTTAAAAATAATTAATATTAGTTACATATGACTTGATGTTCTATTAATTTAAAAAAGATCATAAATCTTCATTAGGCTCTAATCCTGACAATACTTCAGTTTCTTTTTCTACTAAATCACTATGGCGATTTTCACATATGATTGTTGGTTCTTCATTGCTGTCAGCATGGAAGGCTGCTTTAGGTAAATTTTCTATTAAGTTGCAACTACTTAATTCTTTCTGCATTGTATCGTTTACTTCACTTGTATTATCAGCAACAGAAATTGTAGGTGTGGTATCAGATAATTCTGAAAAATTCTCATCACAAGATTTCATACATTCTACTTTACTTTTTTTATTTTCAGCAATATCATTATCCACATTGAGACCTTCAACATCTGGCACCATATCGGAATTTTCTATTGAATCAGAATTTTGTGCTTCATTACTATTTTCAGCTTCTGCCTTTAATTGATTTTCAGAGATGGCTTTATTTTCTAGTTGCTCTTGGGCATTAGCTTCAGAATTAGAGCCGTTTTGCTTTTCTTCTATCAATGGCATTTCTTCATCTTCTAAAATTTCATCTGGTAGTGAGTTTGGCGGAAGCTCTATTTCTTCATGGATTTTGCAAATAGATTTGCAATTGACGATAGATTCTGTGCAAAATACACTATCTATTATTTCAGAATGATTATCATTGCCATTTTCCTCACTTTCTATAATTATTTTTTCATCTATGAAGAAAGAAATAATTTAATTAAAAATGATTCATTTTTATAAGCATCTTTCTTTTGTCACTATAGCAATAACAGTCATTAAGTAGTTTATGTAAAATGAGCAATCTGGAATTGTAATATATTTCAGACTTTTAATATCATTAATTAAAAATATAAAATCACAAAAATAATTAAGACTCATTTTATACTATCGAAAAAAGCATTTTGCATAACAAATTTGCTTCCAGAACGAATCAAGCATGGAAAATGAAGTATGATAGTAATATTTTCATAACATACATAATTCATAAAATCTTAATATTAAAGAAATAATGCATATTATATAAATACTTGGTACAAATTATAACTCAAAGATGTATTTCATTAGTTCATAGATAAAATCTATAAACTAATGAAACTAACATAACACATGAAGAGTTACATATAACTGATTTAATACCAATAAATAAATGCTCCTGTTACCTTTGAGCTCTGGTGATGCATTAACTGAAAAAATTTCAGTGGTTTCTTTCTTCGCGTCTTTATTATCTTGATCATCATGTGGAGTATCTAAATTAGATAAATCAAATTCTACATGCTTTGATTTCTTCTCTGACTTAGATTCCTCATCTGTAATCTTAACAGATAAAGGCACTTCATTTTCTATTGGCACTAAAAAATAAAATATTACATCCATTAAAGACTTTCTGATAATTAAACTAAGTATATATTTAAATTTTAAGCTGCCTGTACTAAGATATCATATATAAACAAAAAAATAAAATGCAAATTGATAATATTGACATGGGTATATGAGTATTAACAAATAAATAATAATAAAATACACTGTGCGAGTGGTATTCTGCTTTACAGCAAGTTACATGAATCATAAAATTTATTGTATTCACACTAAATGCTATTCGTTTCAATATATTTTGATCTAAACTAATTCAAACAGCAAATGGTAATCAGCAATAATATTAATATTGATTATACATATTATATATATACATATATATTTATATTATATATATATATATATATATATATATATATACTATTAATCACCATGAACCAAAGAATCTTTCCGCAAAACGGATAAAAGCATCTATCAGAAAAGAGTCATTCAATTTCAAAGACAACGGATTTTTAATTTTTAAGTTTTTATAAAATGCAGATGCAATGCAAATTTTATCTAACGGCTTCATTAATTATTTATTTATCATTTATTTAATTATCAACTCATTTATATAATTTTAAAATGAAAGATAATGTGTCCAAATTTACAAAATAATTTGAACATTAATGGTAATCTTACATGCTTCACTTTCTTTACGATCAGCGTTTTCAGTGGAACATTCAACAATCGTTTCTTCTATCTTCTTATTACCATCATTAGATGAAATTTCTTGCTCAACTTGTGCTGTAATATATATTAGAATTTAACATAGCTATTATTTTATGATGAATTTCACTGAAATTACTTGTTTTAAGTACAATCAATTTCTATTGAAATCACAATTACAAAAATGTATTTGAAAATTCATATTGTGCTCCATATGAATTAAAAATAAATTGATTGTAACTATGTCAAAACAAAAACATCTTGAAATAACTTAATTCACAAGGAAGTTTTAAAGTTTTTACACACTTTAAACTGTTCAAACAAGTTGTTACCATTTAGTTTTAAGATAAAATTTTTTTAGTAATTCTCACCATCTTCAGATATTTCTTCTTTTTGTGAAACAAGACAAATTGTAGAAATTTTGCTTGATTCATTATCAGGCTTTTCACTCTCAGACATATTTTGATCGGTATTTGGAACCTCATTTCCAAGTGCAGTTTCCATCACTAAAACAACATTACAAATAAAAATTCTAAATAATATATAATAGTAAACTAATGAATTAAAAATAAATTGATTGTAACTAAACTATGCCAAAACAAAAACATCTTGAAATAACTTAATTCACAAGGAAGTTTTAAAGTTTTTACACACTTTAAACTGTTCAAACAAGTTGTTACCATTTAGTTTTAAGATAAAATTTTTTTAGTAATTCTCACCATCTTCAGATGTTTCTTCTTTTTGTGAAACAAGACAAATCGTAGAAATTTTGCTTGATTCATTATCAGGCTTTTCACTCTCAGACATATTTTGATCGGTATTTGGAACCTCATTTCCAAGTGCAGTTTCCATCACTAAAACAACATTACAAATAAAAATTCTAAATAATATATAATAGCAAACTAAATCATACTATTTTTGTTTGTAGACTCTATTAGTTCAGTTTGAATTTGCGCTGGAACATCAGCTAACATATTGCTTTCTAATAGAACTTTACAGTCCATTAATACTACATCAACCTTTTTATTAGCCTTAGTTTGTCTTTGAACCTTATTTTTTGCATTTTTCTTTTTCTTAGTCGGTGAAATAAGTTTTATTTTTATTTGATCTATAAATAGAAAGATGCTGATAATTTGTATAAATATAAAAACAAATTTCAGTAAATCCACTCGAAGGATATCAGTTTGCATAACAAATCAAAATTAATATCTAATTTCAACATATAACTATTTATTATTATTATTATGTTTAAATTATGTGTGTATGATATCTACTTATTAATATCTATGTATTTATATAGAACCAATCTTACTCCTAGGCTTTTTTTCAGGTACCCCGATATCCTTGTCCACATCATTACCACCAGAAGATTTGTCATCTTCATTTTTAGTTATTTTATTTTCATCAGCAATCCCTATTTCATCATCAGCTGTGTTTGAAGTAGATGCTGTGGTGTCTTCATTATATAAATATAATCATTTATTAAACTTTCATGCAATGTATTTCAATATTTCAATATAGATTTTAATATATTGACAAAAATAAACTGGATCCTATCGACATACCCAGGTTAATAAAAGCATAAAATACTGAAGGTGCTGATGAATTTATTATATAATTTTTCAATGTTTAATTTAAGCATTAAATTAATTAAAATTTCTGTAGTTAATCACCATCAGATTTTCAATAAATATTAATACTAGGCACAATATTTCAGTTAATACAAATATATAAAATATCTTACACGGGAAATAATTTAAAAGGTCTAATAAATCTATATGGATTTCAACATATTTAAAACAATAAAATTTAGTATATTTTCTTGAAGTCAAAAAATATTTATTATAATAATTATTTAAGAAAAATTCATGTAATCTTCTGTAAAATCATAATATCCAGAAAAAAAAAACTATTAACCTTCTAGTCTTTCAATTAGACTAACTGAATTATCAGCCTCATTATTATCCTTTAATCTATCTTCTGAAGTTCTTCCTTTTTCATTTTTCTCAGCTATAAGACAGAATATATATAAGAAAAATTCATGTAATCTTCTGTGAAATCATAAAATTCAGAAAAAAAAAACTATTAACCTTCTAGTCTTTCAATTAGACTAACTGAATTATCAACTTCATTATTATCCTTTAATCCATTTTCCAAAGTTCGTCCTTTTTCATTTTTCTCAGCTTTTGCCTCTATAAAAATAAATATGAAAGGATATTAGAGCAAACTCCCAAGCTATCACAAAATATTATGAAGAGATCATAGACAAAACAAATTTTCTAATTCAAGGCATGAAGGCAAAATAATAAATAGAACAAGGTGAAGACAACTTTATGTGAATAAATTATGAAATTAAAATTCATCATAATTGACTATCAATTATTACTGTATATAAAAGTACCCATTATGAATAATGGATAATTAGAGAATATAATTATGGGTGTTAACACAACAAACATATGTTTTGTAAGTCTTCAATGAAATTCAATAGGATAAATATGCTAAAAATTAGAAGTGTCAAGAAAGTAGCAGCATTATTTATAACATTAAATATATGATTTAATAATAAATATCATTTTAGATTTTCTTGTAAAGTGTTCTAAATAATTACCTGCTTCATCTAAAATGTTTTCTGTTGTAATTTTTTCAGCACCTGTCTTTTTCTTACTTTGCAATTGTTTTCTTGTCGGGGTTTGTGATTTAGGACGACCTGTAAAACATTCTTGAATATTACAAGGAACAAGAACATGTTAATGCAACTTAAGCTTTTGTAAATAATCAACACACCTCTTTGAGAAACTGTTTTATTACTTGAAGTATCTTTTTTATTTTGAGACACTTTAGCAGTATCTACTTTAACCTAAAATTGATATATTGTTTAAAAATTATCCAAAATAAATTATACAATTCATACACATATATAAATATATAAGTACATGTTGTAAATATGTTCAAAGAAATAATTATAGATTAGGCTACTGATTTCAAAAATATAAAATAAAACTATAAGTAAAAATCTAATAATCAATGACTACTTTTTAAAATGCACATCCATCTGCATTACAAAACTACAAAAATAAAAAAAATTGTATACCCTGGAACATTCTCTTATATTATTTAGAAATACTATATATATATATATATATATATATATATATATATATATATATATAATTTTCATATATTTATTTACCACTTTACCATTCAGGAACATAGCCCTCAGCACAAATGTGTTTTATAGTGTGCGATTAATATTCGTTTACAAACAGGTCAAACATTTTTGTTCATAGCATATATGAAAATCTCAAAAGTATGGCAAAAGTGCAACAAAAATTTTGAAATACTAAAACTTAAACCAAGATCAGAAAAAAACCTATATTAATCAATAAAATGTTTAATACTACATATTTTAATTAACAATTTAAAAAAATAAAACTTATAGAATTCATATTTTTGAAAACGTCAAATCTTGTATGCAAACAGGAGAAAGTAAGAGTTGCCAGCAGTGAGATGAATGTGACTGCTTCTTTCGAACCAAATCTTTCATGTAATGAACACAAGTAAATGTAAATATCATGTACATGATAAATGATCCAGGATATGATTAGAAGAGAGAGAAATATGAAAACTAATATAAATATCAATATATAACTGCCTGGATATGGCTCCGAAGAAAAAGTCATATCCTTGGAGTTAATTAACATATATGTTGTGTGCCAGCAAATATATATATATATATATATATATATATATATATACACCGTCTTCGGAAGCAAATTTTTGATGAGTGGGCTCTGGGCAGGCAGTGGGTTCGTTTTTTTTTTTTAGACATATCAGCCCATACAATTTTTTGAGATTGAAAATTCATGGGTGGCCACACAGCCCACACGGTTCCGACGCCACTGTACATATATATATATATATATATATATATATATATATTATATATATATATATGTTTGTGTGTGTGTTAGGCATTATTCATTTAAAAAGTATATACTGACCTTTTTAGTGCCTTGCACCATATCTAAACCTAACTTTCTTTTAACAGCCTTCGTCATATTAGAAATAACATCTACTCGAGCTATCAATGTGTACATTTTTTTATCCTTAGTAATAACTGAATTAACTTTGATTAAATCTCTATCGACTAGTTTCTTTACTGAAGCGAGTTTACTTGTGCTTGTAAGAGCACTAACACTTCTTCCCTCAGGTACAAAATTTGCTGATGCATACTTTTTGCATTCTTTAAAAAGCTCAAGTTTGAAATAGCAATTCGAGCAAATGGTATCATTACTTTTAAATGATCTCTGTAAAAAAAAAAGTACATATCAAACATTAATAAATAATATCAATAGTTTCAAGTATTGTAATCTAACTAATTTAAGGTGCTGTAGTAATATATGTAATCAATTATATCTATATCATATTTGTTTAATCTATAATTTGAGTGCCATCAATCTCATTATCAATGGTTGAAAAACATTAGTTATAGTAATTTAACTAAAATCATTTAAGAGAAAGCTTCTTACGTTAATGTAATGACATAGTTGTATCTTTTCATCGACGAATGATTGGGCTACATCTAGATCAGAGTGTGGAGAACCACCACATAAAACACATGCCTGATCTTGGATATCGCATTCTAATAATTTTTTAAAATCTTCTAGAACTGTAATTTTATAAATGCACCTATGACACAAAGTTTTTGCTTCAGAATTTTCCTAAAACAAACAACGCAATTTACAATTTAATTATTTTATAGGTATAATCATAACTTTCACACTAGATAATAAAAAAACTTACTGGCATATCAGGCTGAAATAATTGATAAATATTAATAAGTTTCTCTGGTAAAAGCGTTGTGAAAACTCCTTCTTCTGATGTACATAAACTACATATTTTTACAGTATCACTGTTTTTAGATTTAGACAATTGAGCTTTCAGTCTAGGCATGATTTAATTTAAAACTTTATGATAAAGCAGAAGAAAGTTGTATATCACGAAAATAATTTTAGGAGTATGTCAATAAAAACAAAATTAAAATTGAAGCTAAGGTTAAGCGCGCTAAAACACTGTTCGGCTGTTTAACCCTTGTTTAACTACGCGTATGACATGTACATTTAAACCGTACATCGATGAAAGATCGAATGATACTTCACATCAGTTTTACACAAAGTTAACCAACTATAGAAAACTAAAATAAAGTTCATGTGGTTTGAATCTTAGACAATATATAATGGTTTGATTATAGATAAAAGAAGAGTATTTGAATTGGTTTGGATATAATGGTTTGAATTTGTATAATATAATGGTTTGAATTGGTTTGAATGGATTAAATGGCGGTTTTTAGTTCTTACAGTTATTTCCTTCGATTGAAATATATGTATTTTTTTTCACAAAAACATAATTTTAATATCTTTATCAATTTGAAATCTATTGATGGTATTTTTTTTTTTAAAAGAACTTTGTATACTTTTATCACAATGATGTAGTCATAGATAAAAGAATAGTCATATTTTATGCTGAAAATAATAATGTTCTATTTGATATGTATATTTTTACCGTAAGTTGTAATTTTCTGCTGGAAAATTAAAAAAATTATATATTCTATGTTCAAGTAGTTATTAAAGTGCCTATTTTCCAAATATTTCTTATTTGTGTAATGATTATGGTTTATATCCAACATTGCGAATGTTTTTCACTCCAGTCAATTCATAATTTTCTTGGTATCGTTGCTAACTTCATATCTCTTGAGAAACCCTTTTCAATTAAATCTAAAACAGTCAAAACTTAAATCTAAATCAAATAAATAAATTTAAATAGTTAAAAAAGTAACGTCTTTATCTGTATCTTTGATAAAAATAAAAAAGTAACCTTAATTAATTTGTGCAATCTGAGAAACAATGTGATAATTCATAAATTTAAGAATTATAAGAAACTGTGTCAGTGTAATCTAACTGTGACATTCAAGAAATATAAATTAAAATCAAAGGTATATATTCCACATTTTATTTCATGTTAAATTATTATTTCAATATGTATTGTTTTTATTCCAAATGCTTAATTTATGGTTTTGTTTTCATTTTTATTTATCAAATATTGTTTATTGAATTTATAGCATGAGCGTAGGTACTCATACTCACCATATACTGAGCTACAATATAGTAGCTAAAAATTTCTGTAAAAGTATAAAAAATATATGGTGTTCTCAAGTACGTTTTTAAGATCATTTTATATTAATAAAAGAATTGTAAAGCATTATGTTAATATCAGATCTGAATAATAATAATTCTAAGAATATATCTCTGAATAATAATAATTCTAAGAATGGCATGAATGAAATTTATGAAATTTTTAGTTTATTACAATTTCTTACTGACTTTATCAAATGAGACTAATTTACTACGACTCTTTAGCAACTTTTTTTTATTTTTCTGTTTCCCGTCTTGAGCTTTGGATTTATGTTCTGTTTCCGTATCCGAGCTTGTTTCTGCCTTTCGTTGTTGACGCCTCAGTTTATGTGTTTGTTTATTAGTGTTATTATTAATGGCCATAACAGCAAGACCCCCTAATTTTAATCCGTTATTTCGACTAACTTTTACATTAGATTCCTCGGGACTAGCAAATGACATGACAGTTTTTGCTGTGTTTTGTGTTGCTATAGGCTTTCTTTTTCTATGTCCTTTGTGCCAGCAATATAAATAAGATGGTAATGGTATTTCTGGTTTATCTTTACTAGTAGCCTTATCAGATCGCTTAAGTCTGAAATTAAATAATCAACACAGTGAGATTAGAATGTATTCAAATAAAACTCTGATGGAAATCTGTTTCCTAACAATGCATTACGATGCACGCGGTTTGTATTACAATGCAATTCAATTTATTACCATCCATTAAAATTCTATCATTTTTATCAATCAACTAATTATATCCACACCCAAATATAAGCATTTACAAGTACTTATTTGAATTAATTACTATGAAGAGTTTGCGGTTGGACATTTCTATAATATAAGGTACGCCGGGGCACAAAGGTCCAATTTGACTTTGAGCAATCATATTGTAAAAACTAAATTGATTATATCACAACAAAAATTCTAAGCTAATTCTTCATTGTAAAAATGTGTTTTTTGCTGTTTTTCAGAAATTTGCCACCTGCTCCTTTTTACCCCATAGACAGATATATTGCTTTTCTAATTTTTATTGTTAACGTATACTTAAAAATTATATTGAGGTCTCGTAAACTAAACAACAGCGCTCGCAACCAAAAGAACTAACAACAAAAGAAATTACTTTTGTTAAAAAAATTCCAATATTGAGGAATCAAGGTGATGGCTGGTTATACATCTTGTTTCCTTTTCTTTCAATTATTATTGTTAGAAAAATTAATTTTACTTGTTTTTGAGATTAATGGTGGGCTTTTTTACCCGCGGACCTTTAAGCCCCGCTCGACTCTATATAATAGGTGCAGAATATATATACCTTGGTTTTCGTTTTCGATTTTCTAAGCCATTTCCATCGCTCGATTGTTGCACGTAATTGGCTCCTGACTGACTGAATGATTTCTTTAATGATTTTGCGATTTTAGCTTCATTCAATATTTTCATGTGATAATTCAAACTCATACGTTCAAGGGTAAGAAGTTTTTGCGAGCATGATCTGAAATATCCAAATAATAATTTATTGATATATTCTTGAATAATTTACTATTTGAACAAATCTTAGAAAATAAAACAGTTTTGTTAATTTATACAAATCATGATCATATAAAACTCTCTTAATAAAGTAATCAAATGATTAACTTAAAAATTAATAATGATCATACATGTAATGAAATTTACATTTTTATATTAAATAACGTATGTGAAAACACATAATAATTTGTTAAATTCTTACTTTAACAAAGCGGTACTATCTCCATTAAAGTGTAACATTTTTGATAGACCCCATGATAAGGGTGCCCTGGGTCCCCATTCTGGTGTGCCCGTCCACACCTGCTGCCGCGCCGTGCTTGTAAGAAGCTTAGCACGCAACTCGCCTGAGCGATCACCCCGGTTTTCTGAAAACTGTCTTTGAAAAAAAAAACATGGTTGAACATTAGAACGTTATTTATATGGTCATTCAACTTATTTTAATAACAAGTTATTCGAAATTCTAGAACCTTGTTAAGATGATTATCAAATATTGTAAGTCATTATATGTAAAATAGTTGCCTGTAAATGCAAAACTTTGTTGAATTAATAAAAGTGATATTAAACTGACAAGGTTGATAGTATATATATACAAATATAAGGTTTCAAATCTTTTATAAATATTTTCCATTCGTTTCCCTAAATCATTAAATGATTAATAAAAATTGGCCAAGCAATTTAGTTCTTCTGAAACATTTTAAGTGTTAAAAACTAAATATTCATTTATAAATTAATATAAATTAGATATATTTTATATACTTATGAGGAAGACTCTTAAATTGATTCCACGGGCAGGTGCGCAGTTTATCAACGGGCGGAAAATCTTTAGGAAACTCGTATTCGCTGGATTGACGCTCTATGTGGATTTGGATTTCCGCTTCTCTTTTTGTTGTGTAACTTTCATTATCCGAAACCTGTTCATACTTCTAAAATTTATTAAAAATTTATTATAATAGTTATTGACTTTTGTCGCACATGTTTTCTTAACTTTCTTCAAACTACACTCACTTGCGCTATTTTAACGACTAGTTCTGGAGGCATTGAACGACGTTTTGTTTTACGTTTCCTGTCATCATTCAAATTTTGACGATTCTGTAGATTTTTACTGTTGGTTCTAGGCGAATATGAAGTTTTTGAGATAGCTACGGGCTCTGTATCATCTCCTGAATCTATTTCTGTTGTACATAAATCACTTCCAGGATCGGTAGTTGGTAAATCCAACGTGGTGCGCACCATCTTGAAAAAATAATTTCATTACTATATTATAATATAGAATATATAAATTTATAATTTAGTAATTCAAAGCATGAATGCATAATATATTTATAAATACATTAAACACATGTATATATATTTTGGATTGTGTAGAAATTTATATAGTTTTTTTACCTTAATAGCTTTTCGCTGATACGACTTGGTTCTATTTATTGGTTTTAACAGCTGTTTTTTATTCTGAAATTCAATTTTCTAAATTTCACTAAGTATCTGTTTAAAATTTGTATGTTAACAATATAATTCAGTTTTGGAATTTGCATTTTGAGTACCTTCTTGCTCTTCTTGTACTTATTTAAAATTACTGGTGACGGTGGTGGTACCACGAGTACTTCTTCCTTCTTATTGAACAAAAGATCGTAGTCTGAACTGCTCGAGCTATCGCCGTCATCACTAAGAAATGATAAAATTTTTAATGAAATATTGCTAAATTGGTAAACTGCTCTTTTAAGTACCTTGAGTAATCAGACAGCATGATGTTAATAGGTTCATCAGCAGTAGAACCTTCTTGTACGAGTCTAGTTATGATTTTACACCTAAGTCTTTCCTAAAATTTATATAGAGATTTCAATTGGGTTCTGCTATATAGACATATTCCGTTATTAAAATAATAAATATAAGTTATTTAAAACAAGTTATTTAGAAGTGTAAAAAGAACTCATAGTACCGATCATATAGTCGCTATGTAATTCCATAATTAGTGCAGTAAACGGAGAGGAAAAAAGGGTATAACCTCTGAATTTTTTTACTGTGCTCCGAATTGAATAAAATTTTGGAATTAGGTTCATCTTACCCTCAAGTTCAAAAGTGAAAACAATTCGGGTTGCGCCATCCCCCCCCGGGGGGGTGACACCCCTTCTTAATTGAGTGATTACATTTTTTCAAAATAACGTTGGAAATCGATAGAAGTACTAATTATAAGAAAAAAATGTCTTTTATAGTTTT
Organism: Ctenocephalides felis; assembly: GCF_003426905.1. Lineage (NCBI taxonomy): Eukaryota > Metazoa > Arthropoda > Insecta > Siphonaptera > Pulicidae > Ctenocephalides > Ctenocephalides felis. The sequence continues at coordinate 39,804,126 of NW_020536999.1, read as the reverse complement.
TCAAAAAAAGTAATACTTTTCAAGTTACTGACCACTAAAGATTCATATATTTTTGGCGTTTTTCTTCGTTTTTTTGCAAATATCTCCTAAAATATACATTTTAACGAAAATCATGTAATGAACAAAATAATGTCAATGAAAATCTTAATAAATCGGTATTACATAAAGTGTTCTAAGAAAAATATTAAGCAAGATTTGAAGGAGCAAAGTCGTTTTTTATTTCGTTGAAGATTTAATTGTTGTATTTAAAGCCATCTAGTGTCGAGGTTTTACATTTATGCATTTCGGTGAAATTGGGTTTTATAGTGCTCATCATAAGCTTTAAAATGAGTGCTGTTACAAGTTTTTTGCGTGTAAAATGAGTGAGCTATCATGCAAATAAGAAGCATATACGAAGTTTTTTTCTTTTAAATCATATGGTTTAATGAGCGCCATTTCCACCAGAATCAAAGTAATTCACATTCCATCTAGAATTCACTTCATTATAGGCATCTTGATGGATTCTAGCAGATTCACTACTTTAGTACAAACTATTTTCAGAAAACTCACGATTTTATAAAAACTTTTTTTTCCAATTTGCGCGGCCGCGCAGTCTTTAAACATTCATAACTCTGTCAATTTTTGTGTGAAAGAAAAATAATAAAAAACAATAATAAGCTAAAAAGATCCCTTTGATTTTGATCTATATGCTTTTATGCGTATCTTTTATTCTTTTTAAGATATAATGAAAATAATTTCGATTTTTAAAAAAAATGGAAAAAAAAGTTTTTATAAAATCGTGAGTTTTCTGAAAATAGTTTGTGCTAAAGTAGTGAATCTGCTAGAATCCATCAAGATGCCTATAATGAAGTGAATTCTAGATGGAATGTGAACTACTCTAATTCTGGTGGAAATGGCGCTCATTAAACCATATGATTTAAAAGAAAAAAACTTCGTATATGCTTCTTATTTGCGTGATAGCTCACTCATTTTAAACGCAAAAAACTTGTAACAGCACTCATTTTAAAGCTTATGATGAGCACTATAAAACCCAATTTCACCGAAATGCATAAATGTAAAACCTCGACACTAGATGGCTTTAAATACAACAATTAAATCTTCAACGAAATAAAAAACGACTTTGCTCTTTCAAATCTTGCTCAATATTTTTCTTAGAACACTTTATGTAATACCGATTTATTAAGATTTTCATTGACATTATTTTGTTCATTACATGATTTTCGTTAAAATGTATATTTTAGGAGATATTTGCAAAAAAAACGAAGAAAAACGCCAAAAATATATGAATCTTTAGTGGCCAGTAACTTGAAAAGTATTACTTTTTTTGAAAAACTATAAAAGACATTTTTTTCCTTATAATTAGTACTTCTATCAATTTCCAATGTTATTTTGAAAAAATGTAATTACTCAATTAAGAAGGGGTGTCACCCCCCCGGGGGGTGATGGCGCAACCCGAATTGTTTACACTTTTGAACTTGAGGGTAAGATGAACCTAATTCCAAAATTTCATTCAATTCGGAGCACAGTAAAAAAATTCAGACCTAAAACGCTCCGTTTACTGCACTAAATTCATAACTAATTTTTCTATTGCTTATTCGCACACTTTGCCACACAATAATTAATTAAGATTAATTTTAATGAATGAAATCTAAGTTTAATCAAAACTATTTAAAATTATAATGATTGGTACTTATGCTGAAGTAAACATAAAAATTTTTTTACCTTGCTGGGATCCTCATCACTGTAGTCCAATAGAGTTTCGCAGAAAGATTTACCCATATTTTCATAATCCTGAGCAGTAAAATGTGTACCAGCTCGGGAAGACAATGCTGAGCCTGCAAATGAAGCCTCCATCGTGTAACTATTGGCAACACCCATCAGCCATACAACCACGCGTCCTGTGCCTTCTTTGGACCGTTGAATGCGAAAACGGCAAGATTCGAAGGAAAACTATGAAAATGATATGATAATTAAAACATTCTTTAATTTACATTTTTCAGCAAATTATTTATTATTTGCACACTTAATTTAACCTTATCTGCAGCATTTTTATGGAGCATCAGAGGGAAAACTTGCTCCAACAGGCGTTTGTCTGCTCCTCGTTTATTTTCACAGCCATATATAAAAGTGTTATGTTTGCGCGAATGTGCGTGCATGTCGCAATACATCAATACGCCACATTCTTCCATCAATCTACAAAATTGGGGATTTATAAATTTGCTTAAAAATCCTCTTTTTCATTAATCAATATTTTTTATTTTATAAATATTAATTATATTAGCCTAGAAACAATAAATAAAACACATTCTAGTTCAAGTTTTTATTATGACCCACCTGCGTATCATTAACTTAGTATGCCACACTGGTGGGTAAGTTTCCCTTATAACCGTTCTATATTGTCGATTTAAATCTCTTCCAGTTAATGAACATCTGTTATTTCCTACTATTACACCATCGGGGTTGAGCATAGGAACTATTTTGAAAATGAATTTAGCCCTGAGTTCACGAGCCCTTGCTGAGTCACCAGTTATGAAATCCATCAGACCTGTAATTAATTCATTGCATATGCATTTTTCATCATATTTAATAGTGAACCGTAAGCACGGTAATATCATAAATATTGTTATAAGCATGAATTTGTAGTGTTAAACAGTTTTTGAAAAAAGTAAACTAATTCGATTTTATATCTTATATCTATGAATAATTAGATTTTATCACCTTTCATCATGTACGAAGCCGGTGTTTCTCCTGGATGTACACGTGCTGTTACAATGATGGCTTTCTTTTTCTGATTGTAAGAGTAAAATTTATAAATTATCCTAATATCTAAAATTATAGAACTATACATTTCTATTTGCTGTCACCTTAGTTTCATTTTCTATTGGAGGTGCCGTGACTGTCAGGTAATAAACGTTATTGCCAGCTAGAGATTTGCATAACAATCTCAATTTACAGAAAGTTGATTTTATTGGATGGTTTTGAATTCTACCTAAAATAATTATTTTGAATGGCAATTTAGTGTCTATTGTTTATTAAAGCATTTATATATGATAAATATTTCACCTAAATAATCCTGTAGATCAGTGTATGTATATGGATAGCAATGAGCAAGATATACGGAATCTCTGTCGTGTGGAAATTCTATATTGAATGTTAAAGTATAGGAAGCACTTTGATCTGGTTCCTCATCGCTTCTGGCGAAAAAATTACTATTAGTTATAATTCATACAACAAATATTAAAATACTAGCTATCAGTAATAAATTTATGTACAATTCAAGGTAAATACAACTTTCCCATAAATAAAGTATCACTGTTTAGTAGTTTAAAGTATGATGAAGTTGAAATTTCAGTATAAATTTCTAATGATTTTTAATAAATTAAAATATCAGCTGTTTAATATTTCCAAATAATTATTACACTTACGATGAATCATTTTTATAAAAGCTGATATTATCACCACATCTTCTCCACCCTATGCTGTGCAAATGAGCATCGCGAGTTGAATAAAGCAATGGGCGCATACCCGAAGTGTAAAGGCTTTCACCCTTTGATAGATTTACTATAGAAAACCTACTTAGTTCAGAATATTTTATTAATATAATACAGGAAATAATATCTGAATGCTAGAATGTTAAAAACACAGATTATCTTTAAATAAATTGTTTAGGTTTACCGGTATATAAAACGTCTTCTCGTATTTGATACTCTGAAATAGTACCATTGCATATGTCTATTAGTGTACAAATCAGATCTCAAATGTAATTCATAGTAAGTGTCGGTAATTTTAACCACTTTGGCAAGATTTCCGCATTCGAAACGCGACTCGAATGCTAATTCGTCCTCCGATGTTGGCTCGCGCGGTCCAGCCGACGTCCCCGGAGGAGATAATCTGCTACCGCCTGCGGTAGATCTACTAAACTGAAAAAATATCATAGTTGTGACAAAATATAAGTCAAAAAAATTATTTGTTCACAAGTCAGAAAAGACTATGTGCTTACATAATTAACTGCACTTGTCGGATAATATTGATAAATCACGACACCACTTTCTTCACCAATAACCTTTGGCTGAGGTTCTTTTCCGCTAAAGTTATAATAAGGCTCAGGCTGTGGAGGTGTATACTCTATATGATGAACTCGTTCCTCCAAAACCTTAAAAATATTTAAAAATTAGATCAAGAAATTAAAGTATTGAAGCGATATACTAAAAAATAGTAAACCAAACAGGGAAAAAAATCATAAGTCGATAGTTATGAATACAAATTATGAATAGCAATAAATATCTGTATAAATTATACTATTTGATATAGCTCATATTCACAAGCAAAAAAATACATGATTAAAAAAAATACAAGAAAGAGGAGAAAAGAGAATATGCTTTGTTTAACATTGTTAATGAAGAAGTAGAATAACAGCAATTATTTTTCAAGATTACCTGGCATTCCGAAGGCCACCTAGCAGTTTGCTGGGGTCCTTCTGGATCCCGGGGTAAAGTGAAGAGTTCCCGCGGCTCGCGCAATCTGGCCTGCACCGACCCATCATTCAAGGTTCCCAACTCACCTCCGTCTATACCAGGCGGAAAATGAGTATCGACGCGTAACTGGTTACTTTTTAATGATCTTTGAAGAAAACTTCCCAGCAGGCCACCTTAACAACAAAATCTTGTTCAAGAAATAAAATATAATACTTAAATATAAATCAATGGTGTAACGCATAATCATATTTTAATTACTCCAGAAATGGTATTGTAGATTTGAACATTTGCTAACCAATATTATTAAAGCTCTATTTTACTGGAGCTGTACTATGATTTTGGAAAACTATAAAACAAATGTACATTTCAGACCAAATCAATACGTCAATGGAGCATGAAATAAATATAGATTAAAATGTTAATTTTGGTACACTGGGAATGGGAAATGGAAAACTTATATGTTGATATCTAAAAATCTAATCACTTCATAATTGATATATTATTTATATTCTGTATTTACTATTTATTACAAAAACCGTCTAAAATCTCCCACAAACCTCTGGCAATAACACAAACGGGAAAAAGCTCAGCTTGAAGATAACGTACTTGATCGGCTTCATAATAATCCATTTTCTGGTAAATTCTTTATTAATAACGTAACACATGTTACTAACATAAAATTGCTTTTATCTGTCCTCCATTGTTGAACTTTATTAAATAGATTCCAAATTGTTCCAAACACACTTCTCTTACGTTGTAGTCATTTTAATATTTACTCTTCGAATATTGTTAATTTTGAACTAACAGCATTCAAACAATTTTTTTTTAACTAATCAATATTTATCAATAAATAGTTGAGCAATTTTTTTTAAAATAAAATTTTCAAAAATAGTTTAGTTTAATTAAACGATCTACTCATGAATACGTACGATGAGAGAATAATATACTAAAATTCAACTTAAAGTTTATTCAACTATGACTAATCTATTTAATATCGGAATATATACCATTTATGCATTCGTGTTGAACTATTATTGACACATTTATCGTTTTCGGCTAAGAAACAAATTCTGATTTTAACTTATGACACGAAAGACATGTTGGCATGTAAATCAATCATAAACCGATTCAAATCGATTACACGTTGTCATGATACTAATACTATATATATATATATATATATATATATTTCAATTACTTTCTATAATATTAAGAATACGAATATGATTTTATCTATTTAAAAATTCACCGAATATGACCATTACTTCATGTTTTATTTATATCAATTTACAAAATGCACATTAGTCTTATTTAATTAGACCTATGTCTATATTACTCTGCATTACCAAACTTATTCAACTATACCGTAAATCTAAACTTAACTTATAAAACAAATTAAACTCAAATAAACTATTCTTCAGTAACTTTTTGTAATCATATACAAAACACATAATTTCACTAACCGGTACGAGAAAATAATAGATCACGAAAATTTATGGCTATAATTTGAATTTAGATACATTTGGATCGACAGTCGTTCAGGGTTTTTTCAATACTTTAATTTTTTGTACAAATAAAAATATAAACATTACGCAAACATTAAACATTATTTACTAAAATATAATATTTTACTACTTAGTAAATATTGTCCGAAGTAACCGCATGTTATAGTAATATTAAATTAAATATTTATTTCATTTGCATGTTCTAAATATGCAATAAATAAATAGCATAACTTTATGATACTGCTGTTTGACTAAACCGATAATTGATAAAAATAATTTTATTTTTAATGAAGTTCGTATACACGTATCTTATTTACTACTCATATTTATTGAATTAATTTTTACTTTAATTAACAGCGGCATGTTAATAAAGAACTTACAATGTTATTAAGTCTATGCACGGAAACATACTAAAACTAGACTACACAAATTTTTCTACACTTTACTTATAACCAAATTTGTCTCTTTATTGCACTTCACATTTCTGCAACTTGTATTTTTTTAACTTTTATTTTATATTAATATGTTAAAAGTTAGAAAATATAATTTGTATTGGTTTTAGAACTATACAACAATTTAATATACTTTTTTATTAGTTACATGATTATTGGTTTTGTATAGCTTTTGTGAAGTTTTAAATTATCGAACTGGTTTTGATAAGTATATCCGATGTTTATTTTCAAGTAGCGTCCATAGCAACCGGTATTGGATTTCATAATATATTATATTTTATCTTATTTATATATATTATATAATATATATATATATATATATATATATATATATATATATATATATCACATCGAACATGATTTCTAATATTATTTCATGTTTTAAGAAACACAATTTTCAATATTTATTTCAATTCCAATTGTTACTTGAGACTAGAAACATAATTATTAATAAATCGATTTTAAAAATAAATCTAAAATTAATTTTTTAATACTTTGATAATACAAAGGCTATAGATAATAATGACATATTCAGCAAATTTATATACAGAAATTAATTTACAATTGATTGGATCAATTAAATTTTTCATTTGAATTTTAAAAATCAGTTTAAAGAAACAAACAACACAAACAACAATCAGTGATAATTATTAGAAAATTAGAATGTAAACAATTAATAATAAACTATTTTGGTTGTTTTTACAATAAAATATATATTAATATAATTTTGAATATCTGTAACGATTTATTCGATATTGATGGGGAGCAAAATAGATAATTCTATATTTTGAATTGCTATGTATACAAAAATCATTTAGAATATTTAGTTGTTTTAAAATCAATCTTAATTTGTTTATATACTATAGTTGCAATGACTATATTGTTGATGAGAAGATAATATATTAATAGCTCTACACTTGACAAATTATATTTAAAAAAAAATTTTTTTAGAGTTTTATATATCAAAGAGCATGTTAATTATTAGATATAGGATGCAATTATAAATAAATAATATATCTAAGAACTACATAATCAAAAATTATCAAAAGACCGCAGGATTGAATAATTAGAAGCCACTAAAATAAACAAATAAAACCGTATTAATATTAATGAATAATATTAATTATTGATATTAATAAATTATATTGTAAAATAAAATAAAGGTTTAGTATTAGACCAATGTTAAATAAATTGATTTGTGAAAATTAAAAAAAAAACAATCACAAGTAAAAGTTCACACAGTGACAAGATTCTTGATTGATCAATAGTTATCAGTTAACGATTGATGTATTGATAAAATAGACTTATGAATCTATAATAAATATCTAATTTAAACTGCAATAAGAAATCGTTGTTTTACGTGTACATAAACTATCAATGATATCGTTCAATCTATAATGCAATTCTAGCACAGTTTATCTAATGAGCCGCGCTCACGTATTTCATATGTCTATAAGAAAATTCGTCTTCTTTTTTATCATTGTGAAAACCCAATTGAAATTGCTATTTTGGGTTTTATGTTTTACTTTCGTGCATTTCTGGCGCCATGTACAGGTAGAGTAAAGGTAAAGGTAAAGCACAATATGTAGATTGTAGGTAAAGCACCATATATAGGTAGAGGTAAAGTAAAATTAAGGGTAGGCACAATATATAGGTAAAGCACCATATATAGGTAGGGATAAAGGTAAAGGTAAAGCGCCATTTATAGGTAGAGTAAAGGTAAAGGTAAAGCACCATATATAGGCATCATAGCACCATATATAGGTAGAGGTAAAGGTAAAGGTAAAACGCCATATATAAGTAGAGGTAAAGTAAAGGTAATTGTAAGGCACAATGTATAGGTAAAGCACTATATTTAGTTAGTGGTAAAGTAAAAGTAAAGGTAAGGCACAATATATAGGTAAAGCACCATATATAGGTAGAGGTAAAGTAAATGTAAAGGTAAAGCACAATATATAGGTAAAGCACCCTATATAGATAGAGTAAAGGTAAAGGTAAAGCACCTTATATAGGTAGGGGTAAAGTAAAGGAAAAGGTTAAAAATAATAAAATATATGGTAAAGTAGGTATGCCTGCTTTGTAAGAAGGAATAAAAAATGAAACTAAAGATGGTATTTTTGAAAATTTCATTTCACTATTCTAGTTTCGGAAATACCTTAACAATTATGATTCAATTAAATGAAGTTGAATAAATACGTAAAAATTAGTTTGTATTTACCTATCGTAAAATTTAAAAACTGAAATGTTTGGAAAGTATTACTTCTGAATAATTTATATAAGAATAGATCAGCTTATTTATATGTTGAATGTTACATCTTAATTCCAGAAATTATAACTTCCATGAAAATTGTCACAAATTATAAAAATAAGATTTACTGCTAAAATATAAATGTTCTCGTGACATTCTATATTCAGCTATTTTTATAAATCTATATACTTTATGACATGGATAAATAAATTTAACGACGGCGTGAACGTTTCGACATATGTTCACCAAATGTTTGCGAATGTGTTTTGTGATATCTTTGCAATCGTAAATTGGAAAATTACGTAACATGGCTATAGAAATATTAATAAATTTAATATAATAAAATATATTGGGCTGGCGCGTAGGTAAGGATTTAAGACCGACAGCACTTGATTTAGGGATCCCGGGTTCGATACCTACTTCGAGCAGCCCATTGTCAGACGGTGACAACGATTTTCACTTGGAAATACAGATAGCAATATGTTTCCAAGTGAAAATAGCGCCCTCCGTAAGGAGAAGTTTCAGCTCAACAGCTTATAGCACTTAAGGTTCTGATTGGTATTTAGATATGAGAATAAAAAAATTAATTTATAATTAATTTATAAGTCATTTCACTGTTAAAAGTATTTTAAACTTTGAGATATATTTTGACATATGTGTTTTGAATACTAATTAACTAACTATATAATTATTAAACGAATATAAACATATTTTAAATTAAGCTATCATAAAACTTAAAGCAATGTTAGTAAAAATATTATTGATATTACACATAATATTTTATTTATTTAATCTAATCATTTCAAATATTTACCTATGTTTATATCTAGGAAGTAACGGAGTACAGTTAGATGATCTACAAAATTTGATGAAATTCTAATTGAAAATGGTTAATTGTAGCAACTTTGCACTAGTTATAGTTTGTATACAACCTTCAATTGTATTATTTAATTTATTTTATAACATTTATTAATGCTTTGTGTGTGAGAATGCAAATTAACTACTACTTCTGACGTATGAGTGCAGCATAGGTTATAGACCTAGATTTTGCACATATGTTTGAATTTAAGACAGATCTATATAACCTTTATTAAACTATTATAACACTACTAATAACCAGTGGGGTGCATGGCATCGTGCCTTAAGGCAAATTGCTGGAATTTCCCGTACCAAAAATTATTATTTTTTTAAAAACGATTAACATTTTTGAAAAAAATTTACTTCGAAAAAATTTGATTTTTGAGTAACTATATTTTCTTTATTTCGACATATTTTGGAAATTTTGAACTTTTTTTCAAAGCAATCGTACTGCTTTGTAATCGAACGCGCCGTTCTCTTAGAAACTGAGTTACCATTTTTGGCACGTTTTGCCCCGTATCTTCGGAACGGCTAGACCTGCCTTTGCCGAAAATTAATCAGAACGTCTCCTTATCAATACAAATCGAATGTCCTTTGAATTATTCAAATCGGTTGATCGGTGTTCCCGAAATCGTCGACGAAAATTTGTATCCGCACACACATACACACACGCACACACACACATACACAAACACATTCATTTTTTCTAAGGTATGCATAACAAACACCTAATTTCAAGAATTGTATTAGCAATATAACGATAAATGAGTTTTGGCGTGACATTTATGAATTGAGTCATTATATAAGACTAAGTGCATCATTTTCGGTCTATATGCATTGCTGAGTAATTATGATTTCTAATAATTAAAAGTAATTATGATTCTCTAGAATAGATATTTCTTTCTAATTAACAGTAATTTGTAATTGCTTTTGAGATATGGCTGTAAATGACAAAATAGGCACAAAAAATCCTTATATAATTTAAAGACATTTAAGTACTATTTAATTTTAGCTATTTATTTTTATAGTAAAATAACCAAACGTTATTGCATGATGTATAACAAGCTTTTTACGACTCGAATGGAATTATATTTATTATGGTCGTTTGATATTTATTAATTAATTTTTAGTTATGTATTTAAATAACGTGTAGAGTATACAAAAACTATCAAAATTACATACTTTCAGAATTAGTCAAAAATTGAATATTAAGAATTAAATATAATTGACAAAATGAAAATGCAAAATGTAAAACTAAAACACATTTATTTATTTCTGTAGTTTACTGTAAGTTTGTGTGGCCAACGCAAAATACTTCTTCCAAAATAATCAACTACATTAATTTATTTATAAAATAACATATTATTCATCTAGCGTTTATTTTTCTTTTTAGTCGATATATACAGGACAGGGGGTTGTTCCATCCTGATATGAAAGAAGCAACATGCATGCCTGCACGCTTCATGAGGCAAATCTGGTTCAACGATCCGATAGCGAATTATATTCCTACGCACCACTAAAAATAAATTTCCTTTGAACGATTTAAGCACGCCAAGTTAATTAGATCGATTCCGAGATCATGAACGACATGATATAATTGATATTATGAAGTTAAAAATTCTCTCCTTCAAGAATCAATCGGGACTCACCTGTAGCACGAATAAAATCCATTTCACATATGATTTGATATAATAAATAGAGATATATTTTTGCTTTTGAATATATGTTTTTGCTTTCTTGTGCAAAAATGAGAACATAAAATTCTATAGGCTTCACTTCACTATGTGGCTTTATTTAGAAAGCAACTCAATATGGGCAATATTATTGGGTACAATATTTGTTAGTATTTTTTAAGCATCCATGATATATTTTTATTCCATTGCAGCAAAACCGGGCTATTTTTCATTGTAAATATATTTTCATTTTATGTTTTGCAATAAAAGTGAATATCTCTACTGCTTGAAATTAGGTTATCCGTTTCGCGGGTTGGAATTTGGCGCGATTACGAAGCCAGAATATAGCCATAATTACCTTGCCCGTGGGGTAAGTTATTGTAATCGTCAAAAAATCGAAATTGAAAATTTTTACATTTCTTCACGTTTTGAAGGTTTCTGAACATTTTGGCATACCACAGAAAAATTGGATGTGTGTGTTTGTGTATGTATGGACACAATTTTTCGTCCACGCTTTCGGGCGCACGGATCAACCGATTTGAATGGTTAAAAAAACATTCAATTTCTATTGATAGGGAGATGTGCTGATTAGTTTTTGGCATAGGCAGGTTCAGCCGTTTTGGAGATACGGAGCAAATCAAGTTTTTGAGAGATCGGAGCATCGTATTTGAATGATCCAAAAAACATTCAATTCGTAATGACGGCAAGGTAAAGCACCATATACAGGTAGATGTAGAGTAAAAGTAAAGGTAGAGCACCATATATAGGTAGAGGTAGAGTAAAGGTAAAGGTAGAGCACCATATATAGGTAGAGATAGAGTAAAGGTAAAGGTAGAGCACCATATATAGGTAGAGATAGAGTAAAGGTAAAGGTAGAGCACCATATATAGGTAGAGGTAGAGTAAAGGTAAAGGTAGAGCACCATATATAGGTAGAGGTAGAGTAAAGGTAAAGGTAGAGCACCATATATAGGTAGAGATAGAGTAAAGGTAAAGGTAGAGCACCATATATAGGTAGAGGTAGAGTAAAGGTAAAGATAGAGCACCATATATAGGTAGAGATAGAGTAAAAGTAAAGGTAGAGCACCATATATAGGTAGAGGTAGAGTAAAGGTAAAGGTAGAGCACCATATATAGGTAGAGGTAGAGCACCATATATCTATTTGAAAACATTTAATATTCCTCGAACATTTCGTTACGGTACGGGGAGTTCCAGCAATTTGCTCCAATGCACGATCTCATACACACCACTAGTTTAATATTTATTCAAAACCGTATAAATTTGAGATTGGTTTCATTGATATATTAGATAATTCGTGTAAAATATTAGTTCCAAAATTGAATTAAAATTATTTATGCATTTTATACACATGGTTTCAAGAATTATCATAAAAATAATTTGTCATAAAAATCTCTACATTAATGAAATTTCATGATTAAATGTAGAAATAAAACTTAGAACGTGATGTTCAACAAAACACTTTATTAGGAATTTTATTAAATATTGATTATTTTTTATAATGTTTGTATAATTCAAAATAGCTTTAGAAAATCTTTGCTTTAATGGAGTTTGAAGATAAATTACGAAAATTACATATTGAATAAATAAATAAGAATTTTTCTTATTATGGCAAACTATAATTGTGACCTGTATTTTCTATTTTGAGAAATATTTTCCCTAAGATATAACTTGCCTTACATCCAATAATAGCGAAACTTTCTTATGCGAGTTTTTTTCAATTTAATATTCTTCGTAAAAAAATACATTACCAAGAATACGTTATTAAATCGATTTCGAGCAAAAACGAAATAATATAAAAGAAGGCGCATCAAAGTAGATCGCTATAGGCACGAGCTTTCAGAATTACTGACGGATTTAAAGGGAAAGTTATAAGAAAAATTATTGTGTAGAAACTCGGTCAAATAATAAATTTAATAATCATGTTTAATCTAGTACGTGTATTATCTATGAAAGACAATATCTAAATTGTTTTATAAAAGTTTCAATTAATGAATTATTCGAAAATAAAATTAAATGTTAAAATATTTAGGTTTTTCTGGATAAATGAGTAAAAAAAACTTATAGACATAATGAATTTTGCACTTAATTTAGTTATACAATATTCTACAAATATATGATATATATATATATATATATATATATATATATATATTTGTAAGGAAAAATCTTCCCATCAACTTAGAGTTACGTTCAATTAGCGTTGCAATAGTTATTTTAAACCCTATGTTATCTGAAAATATATTTAGATATATAATAAACTTTTATTAACCGTCTTCCAATATCGCTTTTCAGAGAATTTAATCAAAATCCAGTCGATAGTTCTAACAATCAAAGTAATTTTTCAGTTATAGAAGTTTTGGCATGTTAATGATCGGTTTCATGAAAGCGAAACTAAATTGAGAAATAGAATGAACGGCACTAACACTTCATATTGATCAATATAATCTCAATTTGTGAAACAAGTGATGTTGAATTGTTTAACATTTATCAATTTTTTTTATTCAAGCTAGCAAGCTATTTAAAATTTGTAAATAATTGTAAATATATGAAGAAAATGATAATTATAATAATTATTTTAAGAGAATAGAATTTGCAGTTAGATAATTGATTGTTTTTGATAATTAATAATTAATTTTCTGCATAAGAATAGAAATAACAGTATTTTACTAGTAAGGAATTTTAACAATCCACATCATTGTATTACTGAAACTTATGTGATTTAATCATATTGTGTTTCTTATGTTTTTAGACATTTCGTCATTTCTGATATTCATTGATGTCCAGAAGGGATAAAACTATTGAAAAAGTATTAAAAACTTTAAATTTAAATTAGTTGCAAAAACTATTATACAGACTACTAAGCTAAATCAAAAAAATAAATTAGCATATTGATTATTAAATTTTCTGAAGTGAAAATTTCTAGAACACTTATCTTAATTATTCTTCTTATTTAAACAACAATCACAATTAAACTGTTCTGTAGGTTATTATAACCAAACCGTTGATTATCTATATTTGATATATCTTTAATTTACTATTATAATACTGATGATACATAATTTTATGCAGCTATGCAGAAAGGGGGCTATGTCAATTGGAAAAATATTTTGATCTATAATTCGAAATGGAAATGGATATCATTGCTGCTTGATATCAGGTTATCCGAGGTGAGTATAAAACCTGAAAACTTGTAATTATAAAGCCAATGCCTTTTAACGAGCCAAGAATTAGCTCTTAAAACAAATTAAGATAGAATGAATTTAAATTTTAATTATTTGTTTTATATTTAAAAACTGTGTTAATGAATTTTTAAAACATAATTAATTATCCTCTAAACAAATTTTTTAACAAATTAATTATCTAGTTTTTATTTTTTGTTAAAAAATTGATATAATCGTTATGACTATATCGTAATCAATCATATTTTAAAATAGGTTCTTCACATTGCAGATAAGGAGTGCTGACTGTTACGATATGTTTATAAGTTTTGCTTATCGGGGAATTCCTGAGTGCATAAATGAATCAAATCATCAGTTGAATATTGCTCTTTGCAGTGTTTGGATTGTCAAATTAATATTTTAATAGAAATTGGATGAGAATGTAAATTAGTGAAACATCAATGTGAAAAGCTGGATTTTATTCATATCTAATAAATTTGTAAGTACAGTTTTATTCATATTAGAGTGTTAATTACCTAAGTTATAATGTTATTTGCTATACTATTATTATATTGAATTATTATTATGCTATATGTTATTTGTCTAATAATAATACTATATGAATTGTATCAACAATATAATGTCTAGTGAAACTCTAATGAGGTTTTTGGTTCAGAGACTTCTAGCGATTTTTAAAAGATGATTTTTTAAAAAAATGCAAATAACATTTTAACAATAAGTTTTTTACAAGTTAATAGTTAGTGTTTTGAGAACATAAAAATTAAATAATCATAGAGTTTTAATACTAGAAGGTGATGAATTGAAGAGTCTCAAAAAAATTTCACCTGTCATACTCAGAATTTTAACCCTCCAAATAATCCAAAGAAAATATGTTCATACCTGCATCAATCTAGAATAATGTCGCAGTCGTATGAACTACGGACAAGTTAAATAAATATTTCTTCGCAAAAATGTCTATGAATAAGATCTTGTAAAATTTCAAGTAAATCGTCTTAGTAGAAGAGAACCTTGGTATTGTATCGTAAAAGATAGTTTCGAGAAAAATGCGTTTAAAGTTTTGCCGAGGATGGAAATAGAGAAGGATTGTCCGAAATTCTGATGTCCGAAAATAATTCAAATGTTGAAAAATTGTCTTGTAGACATATTCTTGAATAATTATACGCTAAAAACATAACAAAAAATTATATCAATTTTAAAAAATTTTAGACCAAAATATCCCCTAACCTATTATACCATACTCATCACACTTTATAAAAATTAATTGGAATTGGAATCATATTTTTATTTTTTTACCAAAAATGGGCATTTTTGTCATTTAACACTCTGGAAGAAATTTTCCTTAGGCTTATCTATATAAATCATTACATTAAATAATAGAGAATTTCTCAATGAATGCTTGAATTGAATGCACGTGAATGTGAGAAACTTTTAATTATATTTATTTTAGTATCATATAAATATTGAATTTTAGATTATTGTTTCTACAATTATAATATAAATCACTTACAATATATGAGTTTAAATATGCTGCTTATTTCGGTACTAGCGAAAAATCTTACCTGTTGTCGAATTTTCATTATTTTTGACCACATCCACTCCGCCTGCCATCTCTGTAGATCTTGAAGAATATTTTCTTCTCAATCAATATTATAATATCATCAAAACCATTTTATTAATTAATATGATTTACTTCGTTCTCAACTACTTGCGGATTTTAACAGTGCGTCCCGCAAACTCAAACTGAAATGCAACGTTCATCAGCACACGAATGAATTAATCACATATACCTATTTCTATTAAGGAATTTGAAACTTGTTCGCCATTTTCAAAACAATTAATTTTAAACAATAATTGATTCATAAATTCCGATAGTTTGATATTAATTACTTGTATCGAATTGCTAGTTTTGAAACGCGTCGAAGTGAAGAATGAAATGATTATAAAAGCTTTTTCTATATTTATTGTTTCAAATATTACAATAGGTAATTGTTATACATGTTTATTATTTAGAAAGGTGATTCATGAATTAAAGCTTTATGCATAAAGTAATTCTGTTATTTAGACTTAGTTGAATCATATTTTGTAATCACTAGTTCAATAAATTATAATAAATAATTGTCATAAATAGTCAGTAATGGAAAATGTTAAAAATAATGAAAAATGTTACGTTTATTTTTAAATTAAAAACTTGACGATAGTTATCGAATTTTTTGATAAATAATATTGTTTAGATAAAATGAAAATCATTATTTACTACTTTTTTAACTGCCCATGTCAATACTACAAAGTTTTCGGTAACTTGGATTTTGAAGATTATTGATGAATTTCCATATGAAAAACTGTATAAACCGCTGATGATCACAATTTTTCGCAAACATATTTAACTATTGTTATTTTAAAAATTACTTTTAGTTATTTTAATTGCAAAACTCGATATGTTCATTTTGATTTTGGTTACTATTTTAAAAAAATCTAACAGTTCTACGTTAGCTATCACGCGCTCGATGAGCGTGAACTAAACTGGAATATCGTAAAAACTTTTTCCGCGGTTTACCATAGTTTTCTCTCGCGCTGGCATGTGCTACGGCTGAACCTATCATAACTCTCTAAGACTTATTGTCGATTAATCGACATGCAACTGATGAATCGAAATAAATTCTAGAAAACTTATGTGTGATATGTACTAAATATATCGAACAAAGCAGCCTAAGAAATCAAGCATTATTTAGCTTATTTTAGTCAAAACTAGTGGGGCGCATGGCATCGGGCCTTAAGGCAAATTGCTGGAACTTCCCGTACCAAAAATTAATTTTTTTACAAAATATTAAATTTTTTCTTTAAACTTTGAAAAAATTAAATTTTTGAGAAATTTTAAATTTTGAAAAAAATTGAATTTTTGGAAAAAAAACTTTTGGCAAAAAAATGTTTTTTTTATTTTGAAATATTTTGGAAACTTTGAACTATTTTTCAAAGCAATCGCACAAAGACGAAATATCGAAGCGCGTAAGCGCCGCATCGCCGTCTACCGGACAAACGACGTTACGGAACCCATAGAAATGCAAACAAAATTGATGCACATGATTAAAATCTCCATAAAATATCTGATAATTTGATGTGCATATGTCTAATGATCATTTTTGACCGCCAAATGACATTAATTTTTTACTTTTTTTACTAGATCTCCGAAACTGCTGGACCTATCTTCTCAAAAATTTAATCAGTTGCTCACCTTGTCAATACAAATAAAATGTTTTTTGAATTATTAAAATCGGACGCTCCGTTCTCTTAAAAACTGAGTTACCGTTTTTGGCATTTTTTGGCCTTCGCCAAAAACTAATCAGCACGTCTCCTTATCAAAACAAATCGATTGTTTTTTGAATTATGCAAATCGCTTCAACCGTGTTCCCGAAATCGTCGACAAAAATTTGTAACCGCACACACACACGCACACACATACATCCATTTTTTTTAAAGTATGCCAAAATATTCAGAAACCTTTGAAACGTAAAGATATATAAAAATTTTTATTTTCGATTTTTTTGCGATTACTATAACTTACCCTACGGGAAGTTAACAAAACTTATTTTTTAACTCTTACCTAATTTTAATTATTTTTAATAAGCAAGCAGTAATAAATTACATATATTATTTCAGGCTCTAATCAAGCTTTCTTATGATAAGTGACTAAAGTAAAATTATTTTAAAGAATGTTTAATATCTGGCACAGCATTCGCTTCTATTAAAAAAAATTGAAAGTTGAAAAAACAAATAAAAATTAAATAGACAATCGTCATACAATATTTCATGATAAAGTCTGATCAATCTCACCAAGCATAAATTTTTAGATAAATATTTGGTGAGAAAATATATTATAAGTAATATATTATAAGATAGAATTTACCAAATTCTTCTTATAAGCTTTATAAAGTCTTTTAATTTATTAACTTCCCGTAGGGTAAGTTATTGTAATGGGCCGAAAATCGGAATTGAAAATTTTTACATTTCTCGACGTTTTGAAGGTTTCTGAACGTTTTGGCATACCTCAGAAAAAATGGATGTGTGTGTGTGTGTGTGTGTATGTGTGTGTGTGTGTGTGTGTATGTATGTGTGGATACAAATTTCCAGTCACGTTTTAGGGCGCACGGATCAACCGATTTGAATGGTTCAAAAAACATTCGATTCCTATTGATAGGGAAAAGAGCTGATTAGTTTTTGGCAAAGGTAGGTCCAGCCGTTTCGGAGATACGGAGCAAAGAGTGCAGAAAATAGAAATCGAATTTTTGAGCGAACGGAGTATCCGATTTGAATGATCTAAAAAACATTCAATTAGTAATGATTGGGAGAAGAGTTTATTAGTTTTTGGCAAAGGCAGGCCCAGCCATTTCGAAGATACGGAGCTAAATATGTAAAAAATGGCAGTTTTTGAGAGAACTAAGCGTCCGATTTAAATGATTCAAAAAACTTTCTGCTTGTCTTAACAAAATAATTGATTTTGGAAAAAAAAATTGTTCCAATTTTTTTTTTTTTTTTTTTTTTTTTTTTTAGTATTTTGTATATCGAAAATATTTCAGATTTTATTTTTAATTCTGACTATAGTTCTAATATACTTCACAAATAATTTCAACTCTGCAATTCGGTTTATATAATTCTTATAAATATTAGACAATGTTACAATATTTATAATAATCTATTTGAAAACATTCAGTATTCCTCGAACATTTCGTTACGGTGCGGGAAGTTTCAGCAATTTGCCTTAAGGCACGATGCCATAATTGCCTCAAGACAGAATTCCACTTACAGCTAGTTTATTTACTTTATTTTGTCATTCCAATAGATACGAAAAATATTCAAATAATTTTTAATTTAACTAACTTTTCCTAGTATTAGGTTTTTTGTCTACATTAATTCCAGTAATATCGTTTTTCCATTGAAATACCCTTTTCCTGCAATGAATTATTCGTGGGACTATTTCAATTACGGATTTCTTGTGTGACTATTTTGAGCTTTAAGAATGAAGCTACTTTTTGATAAATAAATAAAATAAATTTAATATACTATGTCATCGATATATTGCCGGAAAGTGCATTTTGAACCTAATAGCAGCTTTATTAAAGCCTCCCGCACAACAGATTTGTCTGAATTTTATAATTATAGAGACCAACAAAAACATGAATATTATAATAATTTAAATAAGCACATAGTTTAAATTAGAAAACTCAAAATATAATATTAGTTTTATTACATCTTAATTGTATGAGTATTTTTCTACATTATATTTATAACTCAAAGTTTTTGGTTCGATGATTTATTTGCAAGTATACATAGGAATCTATACTTGGCAATATAAGCGAACATTGTACTCTTATACCATTTATTACCAGGGTAATAATAGTTATTTAAATATTCATGAAAATGGGCTTCCTTTTATGTATAAAAACCATTATCTTTACTTCTTTTATATTGATTTCATACATCAAAAACATTTTTAGAAATGGATGGTACGAACAAAATTGCAAGAGATAGTAGTAGGAGAGCGAAGAGCTAGCTTAGAGAAATTATTAACGCTT
Organism: Ctenocephalides felis; assembly: GCF_003426905.1. Lineage (NCBI taxonomy): Eukaryota > Metazoa > Arthropoda > Insecta > Siphonaptera > Pulicidae > Ctenocephalides > Ctenocephalides felis. The sequence continues at coordinate 39,784,148 of NW_020536999.1, read as the reverse complement.
CTGAATGACTTGAAACGTCGAGGTAACATAAGTTTAGCAAATGGGATTTTTCGAGGAAACATATACTTCTCCTTCGGAAAGTTAACAAATTAAAAATTTCATTACTCACTATTATTCTGATTTTGGTAGTTAAACATAATATCAAACTTTTAATTGGCAATGATATTTAGAAAAAAAAATACGTTTGAACTTTGTCAGTTGCTAGGTTCTTGTTTCAAACCACTTTCCCAATTGAGAACTTGACCAAGACGCCTTGCACCAGTCAACCTGACCTCAAGGTATCAAATATTGAAATTATAAGTGCAATATCAATAATAATCTTTGCATTATTTTTCTGAAGTAATATTGCCGACCATACCATTGACTATAATAATAAGAAGCTCAGAAATTGAGATTTATGGGTTGTACATAGTATATTTATTGATTTACAAATACACAAGAATCAACAGAATAGATGATGATACCTTGGAGATTGTAGGCTGATATTGTTTGGGAGTACACAAACCGATTATTCCTGTAGTGTACTCATCCTTGTAGTGTTTCATGGAAAATCACTCTTGGTAAATTATTTTATAAGTTACAAATTATTTTTAAATATACATCTGCATTGGAAATCTAATATTAAATTTACTTTAATATTAATATTCATTTATTGTATATGAGATTTAAGAGTTTTTAATATACATTATTCAATTTATTCATCAATTCGGAAAAAATTATTTGTTTTTTCAATGTAATATGATAATTATATAAATAAATTTGCGCAAAAAGCTTTTCTTCAAAGTTATAAATAGAACATCGTAATTTTTAACTAACATAACGGTCATCATCGCTACAATCGGTACAAGAATAAAAATATGGTTAGAATATATATTTATCATGTGTTTTAAGTGTGAACATTTGTTATATATATATCTAAAATTTATGTTCAAAATTGTTCACGAAAACTAAAAATACTTGAATGATATTATTGTATATTTATGAAAAGTTAATTATTAAATGCACTTGAATAACTTATAGCTTAATTGTGTCGAATTTAGTAAATTTTATTTAAAGTATATAACAAACAAATTCTGCAAGGAAGTACATCAAATTGGAAGATATTTTTTAGTATTATCATTTTAATATGTTTCCACATATGATCTTATTTCATCTTTAGTGGCAATTTAAACTGGAGTAATCTTAACTCACTTATTTGTATCATTCACAATAGCACAACTGAATGAACGTCATTAATTATTGATTGAATATTTAAAGAATTTTATGAATGCTTAAAAAATTTGCTATTGCAATTAATTAGTTTACTATTTTTATAACTTACAAAACAAAATAACATATAAGATGATATGTTGAAACGTATGGAAATATTGAATGTACTATGAAAAAACTTTTATGTTTATTAGATATATTTATATAGATAGAAGATAGAAGAATTTATTACATACAATTAAATCGCATCATAATTATAAAAAAAAATTATTAAAAAAAATATAAAAAATAGCTATACTAACAATAAGTATTCATTCAAACTATTAGTAATTTGAATGAACTTCATATGGTTTGCAGCACAAGTTTTTTACATTGGAAATATACAAATAAATAATATACATTATTCAGAAATTTTATTTATTTTGCCTATTAATTTTATTATTATTATTATTATTTGCTTTTATTTTATATTAAATCAACATACTACGAATATCATTTGATTGAAAATTCTATCCTTTATTTTGTGCATTTTTAATAAATTTATATAATTGTTCATTACTGTTACTAGATGTTAATTATTTCAGCAGTTGTAACATATATAGTAATTAAAAAAAATATATATATATACACGCACACATATATATACATAAATATAAATATATATATATATATATATATATATATATATATATATATACATATATATATTTTTATATTTATATATATATACATATATATATATATATATATATATATACATATATATATATATGTGTGTGTATGTATATATATATATATATGTGTGTGTGTGTGTATGTATATATATATATATATATATATATATATATATATTTAATTACTATATTTGTTACAACTGCTAAATAATTAACATCTAGTAGGCTGCAAAAATATTTAAATATATATATATATATATATATATATATATAATATATATTATTTATCATACTTATAGTATAGTACTATAGTACACTATAGCATAGTATATATTCTTGTAACTCAGATTGCTTAAATCAATATATCAAGTTTTGAATAACCCGCCATTATTGTTATCTTCTATACTTTGAAGTAAGGTTCATTCGGTTATGTCAAATGTCAAAACAATGACGAGTCTGACGTTTGGACTCACGTGTATAATAAACATTCAATTAATTACATCGTTATTTTCTTTTAAATGATAAAATACCCTCTTCACAAATTAAGACACAATTATGCCAAACTAGATAAAAATAAGTTTTATATTTTCTTAGAGAATAATTAAATTACTATCATGGGTCACAAAATAACAGTCGCTGTGTGCACTTTAAATCAATGGGCTTTGGATTTCCAAGGAAACCTTGAAAGGATTCTGCAGTCTATTCAAGAAGCTAGGGAATTGGGTGCTACATATAGAACGGGACCAGAATTAGAAGTATGGTGCGTATAACTGATCCTGCTTGTAAGGAAAGTCTAATTATGAGTTTGACGATTATTTATTTTGCAAAATTATAGTGGTTACAGTTGTGAAGACCATTTCCATGAAAGCGATACAATGCTTCATAGCTGGGAAGTTTTATTGGAAGTCATGCTTTCACCATTTGCTCAGGATATGTTAATCGACTTAGGTTTGTATCATTTAAACAGGAAAATGAATGATTATATTGATTCAGTTATGTTGTAACCATAGATAAGGAAAATGGTTGTAATGGTTGTAACATTATATAAAACATACATACATTACATATATTTTTCAATAGTCTTGTGTTAATTCTATTTAGACGATTTAAACAAATATGACCTGAATATATCTTTATTGATAATATATCATTATTTTTTTTTATACGCAAACGATATGGATATAAGCAATGCAGATACTTATTTACTTACATTTATATATTTATAAAGATTATATCTTCTAGGTATGCCAGTACAACATAAAAATGTCACATACAATTGTCGGGTAGTTTTTTACAACAAAGAAATTCTTTTAATTCGACCTAAGATGACTTTATGTGAAGATGGAAATTACAGAGAATCAAGGTGGTTTTCACCATGGACAAAAGTATATTTTTATAAATTTCCTTATTATTATCACTTATATATTCATTTACATATTTATATGTTACTAAATATTTAGAAACGTGAAACAGAAGAATATTTTTTACCAAGAATGATATCAGAACGGACTAAAAGTAGTGTTGTACCTTTTGGAGATGGTGTTATTTCAACTAAGGATACTTGTATTGGCTTTGAAATATGTGAAGAACTTTGGAATCCTGAAAGGTATAAACCAAAAGTGGTTTTCTTTTATTCAAGTATTATGAACACTTCTTTAACTTCTTTTCTGTTTTCAACACATTAAGTTTAGTAATATTGAATTTATGTTATGATGAAAATTGTATCTATTTGTAAAGTTGTATTATATTTATTATTTACAGTAATCACATTCCTATGTCTTTGGATGGGGTTGAAATATTTTCTAATGGCTCAGGCAGTTACATGTCTCTAAGAAAGGCTTATACGATTGTTGATCTTATCAAAAGTGCCACATTAAAAGCTGGAGGAGCATATTTATTTAGTAATCTTAGGGGCTGTGATGGGCAAAGAGTTTATTTTAGTGGTTGTTCAAATATTGCCGTGAATGGTGCAATTGTAAATCGTGGTCAACAATATGCTCTGCAAGAAGTAGTAAGTTAAATATTTCACTTATTTAGTTGTTATTTAATAATGTTAACTAAAACACTTTGCAGGAGGTCACAACTGCGACAATAGATTTAGAAGATATTAGGTCATATCGAAATGCATTTAGATCTCGCTCTCATAGAGCAGCTAGTGCTCCTGCATATCCTAGAATTAAAGTTGATATTTCTTTAACTTCTAAACGTGATGTGCTAATTGACAACCATAAACCCATTCAATGGCAGTATCACAGTCCAGAAGAAGAAATTGCATTAGGTAAATTAATAAAAATTAATGTGTAGTATCAACTTTATGCTGAAATAACATAAATTTACTTAAACTTACCTAATTATATAATTAGGTCCTGCTTGTTGGCTGTGGGATTATTTAAGAAGATCAGGTCAGGGTGGCTTTTTTCTACCTCTAAGTGGCGGAGTTGACTCAAGCAGCTCTGCTATAATAGTTTATTCTATGTGCAGATTAGTTGTTGATTCAATCAGTAAAGGAGGTAATAAAATACAACGACATTACATTTTTACTCAAAAGTTGAACTAATAACTAATTACTGTGATTTTGTTTTCTAAATTTTTGATAGATTCAAAAGTCTTACAAGATGTGAGAAAAATTTTAGGTGAGTCTGATTATGTACCAAAAACGCCACAAGAGATGTGCAATAGGATATTAGTCACCTGTTACATGGGCAGTGAGAATTCTAGTCATGAGACTAAATATAGAGCAACAGTATTGTCATCACAAATAGGAAGGTTGGTGAAATTACACACACACACACACATATATATATATATATATATATATATATATATATATATGTGTGTGATTTAGTTGTTATTTTTGATGTTGTAATATGAGTAACTTCTTGTGGGGCGATACATCAAAGAATAAAAAGCAAAGATTTATAAATTAATCTTTAATTCCAAACGTTTAGACATTCAATTTAATGTCATCATCAGTGGGTCTAAAAACAGTATAAAAAACAAAATATAAAAGATAAAGGTAATAGAAACTAGATATTAAAAAATAGATAAAAAAAGAAACAAGACAACTCCGTAACTACCAACAGACTTGAAATTCTCAACAATAAAAACAGTTCTTCCACTTCTATTAAAAGTTCCAAAGACAATAATTATATCGGCAACATTTGTCTACCATATATAAAAGAACTCTTCCCAGTGTGGAAAAAACTTTTTCATAAGGTAGACATCAGATTAACTTGCAACATAGATCTATCTCCTAATTCCCTCTACACAAACCTAAAATCACCCACTAGTATAGAACGTCCAATATTGTCTACCAAATAAATTGCAATGATTGCCCCTCTATGTACATATGTGAAACCGGACAAAATTTGATAAATAGATTCAAACAACACGACAATCATTCGAAAAACCCCAACCTAAACCAAACTATGATAACAGACCACATCAAAAATTTCAAACACTCCTTCAATTTTTATGATGCCCATATTCTCTACCGGCAGTATTTTCTTTATGGTTAAAAAATTATGGCAATACCATTCAAAGACGTTTTGCAGAATCTTATTTCATAGCATTAAGTAAACACGCTATAAACAAAAGATGTGATACCTCCTTACTCTGCGATAACTACCAAGTAATCTCCTCTGAACAAAACTAATTCTGACCATACAAACCTTGCCTAACATTACCAGTTCAACTTCGGCCATGAAACCCGATCTTTACCTACCCACCCATAGCAAATTTTGAATGACCCTTAAAAATCTTTATTTTAGGTATTTGAGGTATTAGTATAACTACCAAGTAATACTAAATAATGTTTCCAAATTTATCTCCTCTGAACAAAACTAATTCTGACCATACAAACCTTGTCTAACATTACCAGTTCAACTCGAACTTCGACCATGAAACCCGAGCTTTACCTACCCACGCACAGCAAATTTTGAATGACCCTTCAAAATCTTTTCTAACATGTGCGCAACAGATATGCCTCGGATAGTGCAAAGTACACAAGTCGTGGCAGGAATTATTTAACTTTACTCACATTTTTGTCAAATAAAACTATCATTTTTCTTTTTACTTCATACAAAAAATGATAAAAAATTCATGGTGTTGACAAGTTAGATGTATAAATGTTATTGCTAATTTCTAGTGTTGTGTACACATCTTTAGATGCAACCTACCAACGTTAATGTAAGTCTACTTTTATTTTGTATGTATTCTCCATTTTCATAAATATTTTGTTTATGTTTTTATATTTTGTTTTGTTTATATATATATATATATATATATATATATATATATATATATATATAGTAATAGAAGTAATAGAAGTAATAGAAACTAGATATTAAATAGATAAAAAAGAAACAAGAAATATATATATATATATATATATATATATATATATATATTTGTGTATATGTGTATGTATATATTAAATATGTATGTATGCATATGTGTATATATATATGTATATATATATATATATATATATATATATATATTTCTTGTTTCTTTTTTATCTATTTAATATCTAGTTTCTATTACTTTTTCTATCTTTTATATTTTGTTTGTTGTTAAGTGTTGCTGTTCTGTTAATTTTTCTTTTATATTTATAGTTTCTGTACCAATCCACATATATTATAATTACCTAGTTATACTAATTTTTATACTGTTTTTAGATCCACTGATAATGACATTAAATTGAATGTCGAAACGTTTGGAATTAAAGATTAATTTATAAATCTTTGCTTTTTATTCTTTGATGTATTGGCCCACAAGAACTTACTCATATATATATATATATATATATATATATATATATATATATATATGTTATATATATATATATTACAAGAGAATTTATAACATATTGTTTGATTTTTTTTTAGTTATCATTTTGCTATCTCGATCGATGTTGCAGTCAGTGCGGTATTAGGAATTTTTACATCTGTTACTGGTCTTGTACCTAAGTTTAAGACCAAAGGTGGTTGCCCGAGGCAAAATTTAGCTCTACAGAATATTCAAGTGATGATACGATTTCAGAGTAAAGTTATGATTGATATATAAGTTTATCCTATCTTTTCTTTTATGTAGGCTAGGTTGCGAATGGTTTTAGCTTATCTCTTTGCACAACTGATGTTATGGGTGCGAAATAGGCCTGGTGGTTTATTAGTTTTGGGTTCTGCAAATGTAGATGAAGCACTCAGAGGATATATGACTAAATATGATTGCTCTAGTGCTGATGTTAATCCAATTGGTGGAATTTCAAAGACTGATCTCAAATCGTTCCTGATCTATGCTAAAGACAAGTTAGCAAAATTTTTAATTCTATTTTTTAGCTTTTTTTAGTTTAAATTGTTTATTTTTTTTAATATTTAGGTTCACATTGCCAATTCTTGGTGAAATATTGAGCGCTCCTCCAACTGCGGAGTTGGAACCATTGGATGAATCTGGTCGATTAGCACAAACTGATGAGCAAGATATGGGAATGACATATGCAGAAATTAGTGTTTTTGGAAAACTTAGGAAGCAGTCCCAATGTGGTCCTTATAGCATGTTTTGCAAACTAGTGTCAACTTGGAAGAAAGATTATACTCCTGCGGAAGTAAATAATCTAATTGAAAAATAACTTATTTGATATGATTCAATATATTTGATTTAAAATCAAGAAGCAAATTTTATCAGAAATAATGATTTTGATTGAATTAACAGGTTGCTGAGAAAGTCAAACATTTCTTTCGTTGTTATGCTATAAATAGGCACAAGATGACAGTTTTGACACCTTCATATCATGCAGAAAGCTATAGTCCTGATGATAATAGATTTGATCATAGACCATTCTTATACCGTGCAAATTGGTGCTGGCAATTCAAGGCAATTGATAATGAGGTAAATTGAAAATTATATCTCATTTTTAATTAAAATATTGTGGTGCTCTACTATTATTATTTTTCTATAAATACTGTATTCATAAATAATATGTCTTATTTTCAGTTAGATGAAATAACGAAAATGACATCCAAAAATTATGAAAGTGAAAAAATAGGCGATAGTTATAAACTCATTACATCTGGAAGTTCTTTGAATACTTACAACTATGATCGACAATTGTCAGGTAAAAATTCAATACTTAACAAAGTTGAAAATACTTCTGTTAGACGTGTAAGAGCAGCTGTTCCAGTCTAAACAATTTCCAATTTTACACTTGTTACACTTTTAAAAAAAATCATTGCCTTGATATTAGAGAATAGAAGTAATAGGGAATAGTTTTAAAATATTGACAATGCTCTTTGTTAGTGAATACCAGAAATTATTCGTTTTTAGATTTTAGGTTGTGATAGTACAATGTATTGTCAAAAACTTTACAAATAGTTAATAGTTCATGTTTCTTTAATCAATTAAATTTGTTTCTATAGCGTGATTTAATGAAAGCATTTCAAGTTTAATGTCATTCAAAATGACAACAAAGTTGTCGGTCTTTAGAACACATATCACAATTCCAGAATTTTTATGCAATTAAAATTTTTATAAGTCCAATCTACAATAAAGTCACTAATACTATATATAATAGGAAATTAATATTATAAAAATTCTAAATTTGAATTTATTAGATCCTGTCATTATTCAAAGTTCCTAAATTCTCCAAACGATTTTTAATCAACTAGTTGTAGGATTTTTAAGATAATAATTTTTCAAATTATAGACCAAAAATGCTAGATCTCTGATAGAAAAATATATGGCCGCTAGTATATAAGTTAATAAATAAGAATAATAGAATTTTTTGCTATGAATGAATTATAACTACTTACTAAATAAAACCATCTTAATTATATTAAATAGTTTTTAATATCAATTTATTTTAATAAACATATAAAATGAAGTACAATTCATTAATCTTTCTCTTTTCAAATTTTTTCCTCTTTTATTAACATGCTCATATTTCATTGAACATAGTAAATATAAATATGATACTGGCTAAAAAATATTTTAACAATCACAGGAATGAGAAGTTTCAATCCAAAAAATAATAAATAGAATGGGCAGAATTTTCTTGCTCTCTCTATTAAAAATAACGAGTTTTTATCATTTTTTGGTTATATATATAAAAAATTATAATTGATTAATTGATATTAATAAATAAGTCCTTAATCTAGTTAATATGATATAAATTTAATTAATGAATTAGCTCATATGAATACTGTCGATGCTTTCAGCAATTTCAAGAGTCCAGTTTCAAATTATACCTTATCGAAATTGCAAAATAGAAAATGTAAAGTTACGATATATCGTCAAACATTGGAAGATATTTAGTATTTTTAAGTACATCTTGTAGTTAATTATATTCTGCCCATTATAAAAAGGTTACAAAACATAAACAGAATTATTAATTCAATATATGATATTCTTCTTATAAACTAAGGATCTATAAATCTATAGAAAGGTACATTCAAGCATTATTATAATACGTAAAACTAAATATTTATTACTTATATACATAAACAAAACGTACAATACTATATAAAATATCAAAAATCATAAATATTTAATTTTTTATTCTTAGAATTGGGCGAACCAATCAGTTTAAATTATATTTAAATAATAGTCTATACTGTTTTTGGACAAACATTCAATCTTTATTACTACATTCCAATTAGGCTTTCATTCATACAAATCTTTCTAACTACCTTTTATACTAATACACTCATAAGCAATCTGAACTTTTGATTGTATATTCTTTAATAAAATTTAGCAAGGTAATAATTTTAGCGAATTTTTCTAATTATATTATTAATCGATAGTGATAATATCCCAAAATTACTGCTACCCACACACCTAGATTGCACAAAACCCCCTATGCTTTGTATATTATCCAGTCTTATTTGTATAAACGTCATTTATGAAACTTAGTCTTGGCTTTTTCTAAAAATAAGCCATTAGATGTTAGTTTCCTTACATCTTTTAGAATTAATATTATATTGCGGCTAGTTCAGATGTGTTTTGTCAGATGTGTTCTTATATAATTTTCTTAAAATTTTTAAACTAAAATTTGAGCATTATCATCAAACTATCAAACATTTAACTGACAACTTTTTAGAAACAGTTTATAGATTTTTTTTCACTATGATTCTAATTTAGGGAACTAAGTTCTCTTTCTCAAATGTTTATGTTTATCTATAAATACTTTAATATATCTTATAATAATCCAGAAATCATCTCTTAAAGATGCTCAGCTTTGCGGCAAAACAATTAAAGATGACATCATAGTAGAGTCTTAGTTCCCTATTCTAGAATAAAAAATCTATAGTCAATTATTTATTCAGTTTCTATATATCACAATAGATTTGTGTCATTTTTTCTTTAAATATTTTCATATATACATATTTTTGATATCTATCCAAAGAATTTATCCAAGATAGTAACATTTAAATTTACAATGTTTCTATTACACATGCAATTAATTTTCTACATAATTTTTCATATAACAAAATATAAATATGTATGTATATAGCTCATAAATGTCCAATAACTCAGTTTAATTATGAACTGGCATAGGAAACTGACCTAGTAGATTGTTTGCAAATTGTGAATTTGTGAATTTGAAATGACGTTTATCGTAGAATTTAAGTAGCGCAGGTGAATATGGGTGTTTGTCTTTTAAATGTAAATAGTGCACTTCGGGCTCACTCGTCGTGTGACCACATTCTTCACAGACGTACATCTGAAATAGGGAGAGGTCATTAAATATAATATATACAGAATACTTATCATATTTTGTAATTGAACTATAGTTTTATGCAAGTTTGTTTTAGCTGAACAATTTATCGTTTTATGCCAAAGATCTGAACAAATTTTATCGCCTGTACTTCTCATCTCATCTCATCTGTACTGTTCGTCTGTTTCACCAATCTTTCAAAATTAGTATAAAATTGATAAGCAACCCAGCGAAAGGGTTTTCTAAGTATCAAATACTATCAATATATATTCAATTATATTCAATTCCAATTAATATAATGAAAGTTTAGGGCATTTATTATTTACCTTTGTGCGCCTCTCCTTGTATGCGTATTGATGCTGTACTCCATGGACTTTTAGGCAATGGGATTCCAAGGAACACCTCTGCGTGAAGGATTTCTCACATAGATTACATTTGTAAGGTCTCACACCAGTATGCGTCCTTGTGTGTCTTTTCAAATCGAACGTATCATTGAATCCTTTTCCGCAGAATGTGCACAAGTACCTTTTTACATCAGAATGGCACTTCATGTGCCTATTTAGCAATCTTTGCAGAGTGAAGGTCTTTGCACAGACTCTGCATACAAATTTAGTTGGATCGTCATCAGAGAGTATTGCTTGTGGCTTCTTATCTTCATCTCGGTGCCCATGTCCATGATGACTATGGTGCCTGGATCCACCAGGACCTTGTTCTGTGGCGAGTGGGTTCTTGATACCATGACCGCCGTTTACGAATTCTAACTGCACTTCAGCAGGTAATCCCAGCTATAATTATAAGAAATTATATAAGAATTTGTTTTATTTATTTTGTAGTAATACTAATTACCGATTTGTTTAAATTTTAATCAATTTTACAAAAAATCTCAAGGCACTGATGCAGATTTGTTTGAATTTTTTTAATTATATTTGCAAAAATAATATTTTAAAAAAAAATATTCTAATTATTATTCTAAACCGTATAGTAAAGTTCAATTTGATTTTGGCTGTAATTAATTTATTTTAATTATTTATGTAATTGATATGAAATTTTTCTATATTTATTTCAAATCTTTAAATTTGTTGAAATAGCAAATAACGCGAATGCTATCGAATGAACTCAGCCGTTTTACAAATCAATTTGAATCTCACCCGGTGCGACAAAACGTGCAGCTTGCTATCGGCCGGTGCACTTGTCGCCGAATTTCTTCTGGACGTTGTTGTACTCACGCTGGCCGGGCTGAGGCTGGTTTCCTGATGTGAACAGTTATCTCCCAGTGAGCTATTGCCGCCAGGTGAAGGTAGGGACATCGTAGTAGGCGAGTCCAGATCCAGACCACTTCCAGAAAATGATAGACCAGGTGACAGTACTTGTCCTTGATGATGATGACCATTATTATTTTGTTGTTGTTGTTGTAGCTGAACCTGTATCTGTAGCTGTTGTGTATCAGCAGCGTGTTGTTGCATAAGTTGCTGTTGAAGAACTAGCTCTTGACGTTCCCTTGTCATATGGTAGCTTGGAGGTGGAGGTGGACTATTGTGGTTATCTTGATGATGATATAATTTACTATGATATTGCTGATGCAAAAAGTTTCGGTCATAATTACGATTTAATAGTAAATGTTCTGGATAAGGTTCTAATGAAGACTCAACAGGTGTTATGCTAACAGAATCAGGCGTTATGGAAGGTGTCGAAACTAGTTCGTCTGTGATTAAATCATCATTGTCATTGTTAGAAGAATCTCCATTAGGTAAACGCTGCAAATATGTGCTCAAGTCCGTGGCGTCTGACAGACTATCTAATAAAGCATGTTCAGCAGGACTGGAGAAAGTTAAGGTTGCGGTGAATTGTAATGGATCCACTACGGTTCCTGTGGCCATATCCACCATCATTGCATCGTTTACGTCATACCCATTATAAGACCCTTGCATCAAATTAGAATTGAGGCTTAATGCATCAAGCTTACTTTCATAGTCTAAATCTACCTCATCTTTCAACGCTATTCCATAGGCAGCGTTTTGAAGCATTGAGTATTGCTTTTGTCCATCGTTTCCATAATTATTCGAGTTTGCACTTCCGGAGGAATCGGGGTGTCCATCACAATCCATGGATCCCATCAGGCCATAACCATTTTGAGCAAAACCATTTGCGTTATAAGAATTCATTGATCCGTTGTTACCACCTTTTAATGTTTCGTAAAATGGCGGCAAACTACCAGTCGGTGGACTGTTAGGTCCATAATTAGACCGGCCATCTCGTCCATTTCCAGATCCACCAGCACTTCCGCCCATAGCTCCTCCTCCACTTGCGCCACCCCCACTGGAGAAATTAATCGAACCACCTCCACCTTGTGTATTACTTTGGCCAGAGCTTTGATTTTGACCACCATTTGATCTACCATGACCTGCTGCACAACTTGTTATAGCTGGCATCTTACCTCTAGGTGCCACGGCTTGTCTTGGGGCCAAATTTGCAATTTTGTGGGAAGAGCATCTACGCTGGTCTCTGAATTTTTTCTCTTCTTCTTCGTTTTCTGTTTCACCACGACGTTTTGGAATATGGTAATCGATGGGCTGCTCTTGTTCAGGTTGTAATAACATGAGTGACGTGGGCAATTTTACCTCGGAATCTTCTTTTCGTTTATCTGATAATTGTTTCTTGCTTGCTTGCAAGTTTATTAAATTTGGAGTCCGCTGAATTACTGATACTTGATGACAACGAGGTGGAAGTGGAGATGATCGCTCTTCCACTGTTTTGCTAATTACACCTAAATGAATAATTAAAATGGTAAGGTAAATCATCTATAAATTTAAACAAACTAAATAATTGAGTATGACGTATTAAATCAAATATTTTGAAACTAACCTGGAGAAGGGCTCCCGCGCTCTTCATCCGATTTCTCTGATTTTGCAGCACTATCTTTATTGCTACTTTCGCTTGTCGTCAGTGGTCTTCCAATTGGTAAATACTCTTTGCGCTCTGCACGCGTCAAGACATGTCCACGCGATCCATAAGGTATATCACCTCCCAAGATCGACGAAATAAATCTGCGGGCTGGAGGGATGCTGCGATCTGGACCAGGTGAAGAGGAACTAGGCGATGGAGTATGTCGTGATGGAGGCCTTTGTTGTTCTGAACTTGAGTCTTCAGAAAATATATCGCGATCTGTGAGGTGAAGAAAAACAACTATTATTATTCTAATGCATTTCTATTGATCAAATTAATTAAACAGTCTAAATATTCGAAACATCGCAAAAAATCGTTCTATTTTCTATTTATACATTCTAGTCATATATGATTATATTTCTACATGAGTGCATGTATGCTGTACCTTATTCGCACTTTGCAATGAAAACGCATGTCAAAAATACATAAGCACCTTAAATAAACAAACTTTATATTATAAAATATAATGCCTAAAAATATATAAACCTTATACTATAAAATTTAAATGATGTTATTCGTCATATTATAAAATATCTAAAACAACCAACTCCTATATAAACACCAATATTTTTTATTTATTATCGAGTATTACTTATATGAACTTCACGTTCGTGATTGTCCTGTAGAATAATATATATTTATTATTTAGCATGTAGTATTACCACAATTGACAAGTCGGCACGAAATCATAATTTTTGGCAAGTGGCGCTCAGGTAGCAGAAGAAAGAAAGTTAAATTATTTTCTGCATTCAGTACCCTATCGGAAGCACATTGACAAGTATCGGTAACCGCATGTTGGTGATACTTTGTTATTTATTACGAAGTAGTTTTGTTGTTAGCATTATATATGTGAAAAGATGAACAATCAATGGATCGAAGACAAGTCAAAAAATATAATCTGTGAGTTTCATAGTTTTTTTCTATAACAATATGTATGTTTTCTTAATTGTTATGGAAGTTTTTATTATCATGCTAATTGTAGTACGTAACTAAGATATTTTTCAATTTGTTTTCGTGTTAATAATGAAAATTAAGAATGTTTTTATGTTTGGCGTGTATTTGCAAGGATAAAAATACATAGATTCTAATAAAATCACAAATCATCACTTCTCATTGTATTCTGGTCATTTTATGCTGCGTCATTGCAATTAGATCTGTTGTACAATTGCTATATTTCTTATTTTTATTAATACATTTTATTGTTCTGCAAGAAACTAAACGTCTTTCAAGAATTCTAAAATGGTTTTACGATCCTTTATTCTATCCTTTCATACCACCTTCTCATTTAGTTTGTATTGTTTAGTGTCCCACGACTGGGGACGATTATATCACACACATATGATCTTCGCAAAGCTATTGTTCCCGTTCCGACAGTACAGTCTCGTCTTGCATACAAATGCATTCAAAACAACATGTATACCATATATAAATACATCGATGAACACGTGTGTTCATGGAAGGTGTGCGACAGGTTTTGATAACCTATTATTAACACGTTGATCGCTATGTCAGTCTTATGGGTCTGACGATAAGGAGTTTAACATGAGTCTGATATGCGCGATTTTGTAAGAGAAAAAATGTTTTAATATAGGGTCATGTCAGTGACATAAAATAGTGTTTTTATAAGAATTGTGGCACATTTTTTTCTTTTATACATTATTGAGGTATTCCGGGCTAGAATTAAACTAGTTGGGTGTATGGTGTCTTAAGGCAAATTGCTGGAACTTCCCGTACCGTAACGAAATGTTCGAGGAATACAGAATGTTTTCAAATAGATTATTATAAATATTGTAACATTGTCTAATATTTATAAGAATTATATAAACTGAATTGCAAAGTTAAAATTATTTGTTTAAAGTATATTAGAACTTTAGAATTAAAAATAAAATCTGAATTATTTTCGATATACAAAAAAAAACTAAAAAAAAAGAAAGAAAAATTATACTTTTTTTTCCAAAATCAATTATTTTGTTAAAACAAGCTGAAAGTTCTTTGAATCATTCAAATCGGACGCTTAGTTTTCTTAAAACCTGCCATTTTTGCACATTTAGCTATGTATCTCCGAAACCACTGGACCTGATTTTGCCAAAAACTAATAATCACTTCTCCCAATCATTACTAATTGAATGTTTTTTAGATCATTCAAATCGGATGCTCCGTTCACTCAAAAACTCGATTTCTATTTTATGCATTCTTTGCTCCGTAACTCCGTAACGGCTGAACCTGCCTTTGCCAAAAACTAATCAGCTCTCTTCCTTATCGATAGGAATCGAATGTTTTTTGAACCATTCAAATCGGTTGATCCGTGCGCCCGAAAACGTGACTGGAAATTTGTATCCATACATACACACACACATCAATTTTTTCTGATGTATGCCAAAATGTTCAGAAACCTTCAAAACGTCGAGAAATGTAAAAATTTTCAATTTCGATTTTCGGCCCATTACAATAACTTACCCCACAGAATCGATTTTGTGTTTTCGCTCATTTTTAAAGGTTCTAACTCTTCAGGAATATGTGTACAAGAGGATTTTTCAAAATTTAAGTTATTTTTGGAGATAACACTGTTTGAACTTTTACGAGACCGATTTACTTGAAATTTTTACAGTGTCATCTTTATAGACTTCTCTTTTGTTTGAACTGCATTCATCCCTAAATCCGATTTTTACTATTGTTAAAAATATCGAGAATGACTATTCTAAATATTTTTCATTGGTTTATATTCTTATCAATGTCGATATTTTTTATAAATTTACTCGAATAGATTTATAGATCATGCTTTTTTTGGTATTTCAAGAATATTATATTTTAACAATTTAAAATAAATCCGATAGTAGTTTATAAAAGATATAAATAGAAAAAACTAAAGGAAATAACAAAAGTTAACTAGAAACTAACAAAAGTTAATTTTATCAATTAACATCAAAGTATAAGTCATGTTTCAACATAAAAACCATGATTTTTTCCAAAAAATAATTTTTAAACTTATTTTTAAAAATAGTCTCTTAGCAAGCAATAGTTAGCAAAATACTTCATATAGACTGTTTATGCTTAACCGGATGGAAGAAGGTTGATTGTTCCTGGTGTTCACGTACATACAGAAGATGATTTTACAGTTGGTCGTGCTAGCCGTACAGTCTTGTAAAGAATCCTTGACCGTCAGACAGAGTCGCCGCTATATCGGTATGTAGGATCTTCTCGTTCCCTCGTTGTTCCGTGGCGATTACCGCAAGTAGAGGTTTTAGATTCGATCGTGAAGCAGAATGAAGAAAAAAGATGATAAAGAAATATACGTGGATTTTGCTTTTTGCTGCTTCGCGACTTCGTGTATTGGTTGCTTCAACTCAGCCCAAGCCAAGTCTCGGGACCGGTTTGCAGTTGGGAAAAAATATATAGGCCTAGAGAGGAATCTCGTGCTGCGATACCGCGATACTGCCGATATTGTAACCGTGCAACGTTTGATTTGGTGTGAAATTTTTTGAAGAAATAGATAACTGCTCGTGGGAATAGATTTGTGCATTCTTACTCGATCATCTATCTTATGAAATAACAGTCATTCAGTAATTTTAGTGACTAATGTGTGAAGATAATATTATAAAATGCTGCCCAGTGGTAGTCATTTTAAATTAGATTTTTTTTATTGTTTTGAACACCATTCAGTATTTAAGAGTCCTATAAGCTATTGGACTAATTTGAGTTAATATTTTGTCGGTTTTACAGATGGCAACCCAAACAGTTGTTACCTCTCTGTATGATAAATTATATTATAACAATTTCCATAATAGGGTGAATATATTATTGATAAAGCAATGCCGGATGAAAGTTATTTCCACTTGGAAACATATTGCTATCAATATTTTCAAGTGAAAACGGATATCACTACTGGTTGACATCAGGATCCTTGAAGCGGTATAGAACCCCGGACTCCTAATTCAGCTCCAGTCGTTCTATTTCTGTTTTCTATTTAAATGTGGTTTATTTATATTTGTTATAAGCTAATGCTGAAGAGGATTGTTTACCTTTATAGCTAGGAGCAATGTCTTAGCTAGTAAATTTAGCATTTTCAATTTATTTCTCGACTGGATCCAAATTGAAGCAATATTATCTATAATTTTGTGTAAATTTTTGTAAGATTTTTAAGTAATTTGTAAATGATATATGACAGGTCAAACTTAATCAAAGCAACTTGCACAATGAAACTAAAAGTATAATACAGAACACTTCAATTAGTTTTCAAATTTTTTTTTAGAAAAAAAACTATCTTGTGTTGTTGTTGTTGTTGCTTCTGCAATGATATGAATTACACTTCGGCATATCTTTCACTGTACTGTACTTTACAATATTGTTAGTTATTTTATTTGAGGGCTCGCCCGTAGGTAAGTGGTTAAGAGCGACGGGACTTGTTTCAGAGGTCCCGGGTTCGATACCCACTTCGAGCAGCCTGTTGTCAGGCAACAGTGACAACGATTTTCACTTGGAAATATAAATAGCAATATGTTTCCAAGAGAAAGTAGCCCTCACCCGGCATTGTTGCACCATACTTGCCCTATTACAGAGATTGTAATAAAAAATTTATCATACAGAGATGTGACTGTTTGGGTTGCCATCTATATTAAAAACAAACGTAGTTTGTAAGATATTAATCACAACAGCTCATAGAACCCATAGGTTCTGATAGCTGTTCAAATAAAATTATAAAAAAATTATAAAAAAAAATTATTTGAGATTAATAAGGGTTACATATCCTACTATTTTGAATTACATTCCAAGACCCTGAACTAATGCTTTAGAATACTAGTATTGGCTAATAGTGTTTTATCATCAAATCATTAGACGATTTCAAATGGTCTCAGCTTCGTTGCTCTGCCAATGTCAAGATCACGGTCATTTTATATTGCCCGAGAATGTTGCAGCATGCACATATAACATGCCATTCTCTGCTACCAATGTAATATCGTGTTCGCGTGCAACAAAGACTCAAGTCTACTACTTCCCAAGTGAAAGATATTCTCTAGCCAAGAGCCGAGAGTCAGAGTCAGAGCCACGACGAGTCGACTCGGCCGTGACATTGCATAATGTGATAATCAAGCTAATGATCGTTACGTAATCGCGTGCAGATTGCAAAAATGCAGTCTTCGAGTTGACATACTGATGCAAATGGTAATGAAAATGTATTATGTAGGCTGGAAAAAGATCACAATCATCGACAAACTTAAAATGATGTATATTGTAATTATTATTTTTATACCGTCTTGCTTTATGGAACATGGTATGTTACTATTTTACTTCAAGTAAGATCGTATAATTTTTTTTATAATTTTATTTGAACAGCGATCAGAACTTGTGGGTTTTATGAGCTGTTGTGCTTAATATCTTACAAACTACGTTTGTTTTATTACAGATGGCAACCGAAACAGTAGTCACATCTCTGTATGATAAATTTTTATTGGTGCAACAATGCCGGATGAGGGCTTATTTTCACTTGGAAACATATTGCTATTTATATTTCCAAGTGAAAATCGTTATCAATGTTGCCTGACAACAGGCTGCTCGAAGTAGGTATCGAACCCGGGACCTCTGAAATAAGTCCCGTCGCTCTTAACCGCTTACCTACGAGCGAGCCCAAGTAAGCTCGTATAATTTAAAACAAAAAACATTTTTATTCTTTCGAAATATTTTCTAATACATCTGTTCCGCATTGCATAATTACATTACTCTTCCCTGTTAGTAATATTTAGTTCACATTAATTTTTGGAAGCAACTTATCATTCTAACATTCCAATTCTGGCCATTGCCTAACATATAGATGTTACATGAATAGAATTTATTTTGAATGAATCAACAAACAAAAGACCCCTAAAAACAATGCTAGTTTATTCTATTTATTGCAGATTATTTGACGTCATGCAGCGTTTGTTTTAATTTATGCAGTAGGGTATCCGCTGTTCTGCATTTACATAACATTCATTTATTTCATTTTCAATGCTTCAAACAATAAACAAAGTCAATTTACAGTTGAACGTACTCGAAATGAAAGTGTTCTGAATTGCAATTTCCTTCATTGTCTGATTATGATGTATTTATTCTGATTTGATGGAAAAACTGAGTATTGCGATAACTGGCCTTTTGCATGTCAATGCGGATTGCTTCGGGTCAAAGGTTTGCCATTGCAAAAATATGTTCCATTGAAACAAATGTTGATTTTTTGTCACGAATAATATGAATAATTTACGATTGGTTTACTGGATTTCGAAAAAAGCGTTGGATAAAGTATTGAAACGTTGATATCGAAAGATTTATTGCCATGTGCGGATATATTTTGAAAATATTTTCATGCTATTTGAAGCTAGGTTGAAATTTCAATGCATATTTAAGTTGATAGCACATATCACAAAATTTAATCGATTAGTAGTAGATGATCGGTCATATAATATCTCAGTAGTGACATTTCAAATCTGCGATACATCGATATGATATATGGTATTTATATCACAAATCACAAGAAAATATAATATAAGAATTCGAAATTAAATGATTGACACATTTGCTATTGTGATATAGAGTGTCTGACCGAGAGACTACAATGCATTTATGTCGCGTGCTCATCCGTTCGGAAATAACATTGACACTTCCGTCCAGTTAATGGAATTCGTTGAACCGGTACATGCAGAGAATAAATAGTTAACTCACTGACTATCAACTTTGATTATTTTACTATCTCATCATTTATATGCGTTTTTAATATAATCGCAATATATGAGTTTTTTTTATTAATGTCTTTGGCTAGTACAATTAAATTCGGACGGTATCATGATGTAAAAATATAGGAAGTTGCCCAGCGCATTTATATCCTTGAAATTCATTCAAAAATATTAGGTTTGTACATCATATTTTGTACGTAATCATTGATATCCAATATTGGCAGCTGTTTAACATACTCCAGATCTTAAAATATTAAAAAAGTATGACTACTGGATGAAGCCTCAAATCCTTGAAAAACAAATAATTTCAAATTTAGTTTATAGATTTTCTGTATGTATTTTATGATTGCTAAATAAACAAAATAATATATTATAAATATTGATGGTATGGGACGTATGAGCTTTTTATCGGCTTATGTGTAATGAGCAAAATACTGAAATTGAACCAACCTATTGATTAGATTTCGTTATCTTAAAACTGCTAATACTGGTACCGCTATGCAATTGGAAATGATAATGGCAAATAAACAGAAAATTCAAAGTTCCTGTTTTAACTTTGCATTCATTCCATTTGTTGTGAAATAGAATTTAAACAGGTCGTATTATGGTAGTTAAAGCCTTAATGTTAATCGAAGCACTTGCTTATTTGAAATCAATGATAATACTGCCTTTTGAAATACATATTGTGACGATGATCCACGACTTGTTACACCTAATTAGATCAATATCCACGACTTGTTTTATGGATAATCTTCCACATATTATGTTATTATATTTTGTTTTTGATTTAAAACATTGTATTCTAGTAATCAGCCTGAAAATACGTGCGCGTTCGTACGATCGAATAATAAGTGGTTTTAACATCTTTATTTATTTTCTTTGCCTTGTTGCTTCATTGTTTTACTTATTGTTCTTTTCATTTGGTCTTTAACGTTAGTTGTTTCACATTCCATCATAAGGATTTGTACGGGATAACGAGCAGTGTTCTGCTAGCCGAGTTCAAGGCTTCGAGTTATCTAGTTTGCTGATCTTATTCGTGATAAAGAATAATTTAAATTATGTAAATTATCTTTTAATGATTTTTTACATATCTAACAAGAGTTAATGCAGATTGTATAAACTTACATTGTTGATTTAGTAAACTACATTGTCGAAGGAGGGAAGTGTATGAATATAATTGATAATATGTGAAACTACAATACTCAATATTTTGGTTGATCTCAATATTTTATTTAGATGTATTTCATTATATTTTATTTAGATGTACGTCATTGTGAACAATTCAAAATGACATGAATAATTCTTATTGCGTGAATTGAGCAACTTAAATCAGTGTCAGATGAAGCCGCCTTGATGATAAAATTCATTGTCTTTGACTTTGCTGTCTGTATAAAACATACAGTACAATAATTTCCTTGTTCAATGTCTGCTTCGTAAATATAACGTTCTTCTGGCCGCGGCCAGTTGGTTTTATTTCCGCGATTATAAAAACATGTGCTTTATGAACAACTCGAAGACTTTGAAGTCTTGTTCGACTGGTCTGGGATGAACCAGAGACGCATTGTAATTAGTGAAGTAATAAAAATCATACTTCAGGAACAAATTAGTTGTTCAGTTAAATCTTACTTTATTAGCTGTTATTCGGTGATGTTTTCGAGCATTTACTAATCAAAAATGTAATTCTAAAAGTCATAAAATAGTCCACGCAGCTGTTTCTATGTTTTTGCATTCGTCAGTCTGGTCTCTTGTTTCGGTCCTACTTCGTGCAACAAAATAGCATATCTTCTAAAAATTTACATGTCCAATCTGATTCTTTACTCATTAGGATTGTTGCATTTTTTTGCAATGCAAGATGCAACGCTAGTACACAATACTCGAGAAATAAATCTGAGCAAAACCAACCGGCTCCAGCATCGAGATGCAAGGTAAGACGAGGACCGGTTTTGCGGCGGACTAACTGCTTCACCGTGTGTTTGTGCCCTCTTGCCGCCGCGTTCGCCGCTTCCCGGCGGATCGTGAATATCTCGCCGTTTTCTTAGTCTTTTTGCAAGAATTGCTGAGACAGACAATATCGTAACGATAGAACGCTCGAAGGTTAGTTTTTGCCCCCGGGAAGACTTCTTATCAAAAATCGTGAAACTTTGGTAGAAGAAAATACGTGTTTTATAAAATTTAGAGTATGCATATTTAAGTATTTGTAGTCATTTTCTTCGGGAATATAAAATATAAACGATTATAGTTAAAAATAAACTATGTGAACGCTTTATGACATATTTAACATTCACAACTGCCATGGCTAATTGATAATTATAATGCAATAACTTATAACGTAGTCATTTCTTATGAAATTAATCTCCAATTTTATTACATATATTATTATTAAATGGAATTCAACTCGATAAATTGATAAATTAATAGATTTTCAATTATCTTCACATAATTGGTAATTACTAGTGTTTCCTTAGTTTACAAAATCAATCAGTCTTGATATTTTATTGCTCAGGTTTATATTTTTATTTTTATATTTTTGAATAGCAATCAGATCTTAAGAGTCCTATAAGCTGTTAAGCGGGCTAATTTGAATTAAGGGGATATTCTACTGTAGATGCATGAATTTCGCCCGGTTTTTGAAGCGCTGTTTAAAGGAAACAAATAATATTTTTTACTATCGATTTTTTTATCATTTGTTTGATATTTTATTATTACATAAAAAAATTATTAAAAAAAAAAAAAAATCACAAAGTTATGAGCAGTCAAAGTGGGGGCTCAAAAAAAAAGAGGGTGTCCTGGCGTGCATGATTCCAACCCTCCTGGTGATCTAAAACGTAAATAGATGGATTCTTAATTATTATAGATGCCGCTATCGTATGACCCTTGGATAAGCTAAAAAATTCTTTTTGTTTGAATGGCGGCAATTTGAAAAAAAAAAATTTTTTTCATGTTTTTTTAAACAATCCCGAATTTTTTAAAAATACTAAATGAAAAGTTATAGTTTTGGACAAGGTCCACGCGATAAAGCGATGTATAGAGAAGATCCTCTCCAAATTTGAAGTAAATCGGTTCATTAGATCTCGAGATATCCTTACCGCCAGAACTGAGACTCGGACCCGAACCGAGGCCACGTCACTAAAACGGCTATAATTCAGGAAATAATAGTAATTTTGAAAAATCCTTTTAATGACATATTTTGGAAAAACTAAACTTTGAAAATATGAAAAAAATTTTTTTTCGATTTTTTCAAAATTCTACAGTAGAATACTTCCGTAATACTACGTCGAATTTACAGATTGCAACCCAAATATTTAATATATTTTATTATAAAAATATTTGTAATATGGCGAATATTTTTGACGCAGGAATGCCGGATCAGGAAAACATATATTACTATCTACATTTCCAAGTAAAAATGAATCTCGTTACTGCTTACATACGGCTCATCGAAGTGATATTGAACCTGGAACCACTGATTTAGGTCCAGATGCTATAGCCAGTTACCCCGTGCCCACAAGTGAACCCAGTTTTATTTTCCTTACTAGTTGCTTTCCTTAGTGTAAATAATTTCTTGGAGGATAATTTTTTATGCCTTCATAAGGAACTTGCCATTGTGTACATATTGTTTCAATATCCTTTTAGAATTACTAAAGTAAACTGGTCTATAAATATTTAATACTCAGCAGAATATATCTCGTAAAGCTTTTAAGAGTACTTAAGTACTATAAAATTTCATATGGATACTTTCGGTTTATAGCGTTTAATTATTTCCCACAATATCCTGTGTTCTTCAGGTACAATAACATAATAACAACCTTGTACTTATCTTCCACTTGCATTCGACACAGCGGCTTTATTATTTTCGCATTCCGTTCGTCTCGTTCCATGTTCATTTACTGTTCCTTTACTGCAGTTCTTGTATGAGCCGAGAATTAAAATTAAAGGTTTCAGAGCCGCATTTGAAACACTTTCAGCTGGAATCATTACTAGGAAGCTTGCAAATTCAGCAATAGTGAGGGATCTAGTCAAAGGCATTCAGCGTACAAATGCCTCCATCATTCAATGCTTTGCATTTATTTGATTGACGAAAATCATTAGGTTTTTGCCGAGTCATGAGGCTATTTGTTCTAAGCAAAAGTTTCAGCAAGATTCAGTTAGCAATTTTAGTGTGTCTACTTCATATTCTGGCTCTTCCTCCAGAATCCTTTATCGTCCTTTCGAATTGATCAAGCAAGTTTTGTGGTCTGTGGATGCGTGCTCGATAAACTTGTACTTTTGCAATATAACCTTGCAGGAGGGATTGTTGCGTTAGTTTTTTGTATGTTATGCAGTGCAGAATCACGCCAGGAGAATAAACTGTAAATCCAACATGTCGACAGAACGGTCGAAGCCAAGGATGACACTACTATACTAATGATCCGTTAATCTGGAATCGAAAACTTGTTTGTTGCTCGAGTATAATGCATATTTAATGTAAAACTAACGCGCAAACTGAGCTTGATAAAACAAAATATACTAATCATTTTGAATCCAGCACTTATTTTTCTATACTAGTTTCTGTTACAATCTTGTTCAACTATTATAATGTATGTCTTTCTTACATGCAATTTTTCTAAGTTACCACAATTTTCATGCCAGTTCATTCATTAATTACATGTAAGAATCCAGTTATGCAAACAAACCAATGCCGATGCTAATATTCTCGTTACTCACACCCACGTGTCAATTTCGAGGTAAATCGCAATTGTGGATATAATTCATATTGTTGAATCTCATATTTCACATAAATGTAACATGTTTATGAGAAATTTCAGTTTTTATAAAATATTATATAGACACGCCAAGGTTTTTATCAATAAATAAATCTGCTTTATGCGTTTGTGTAGATATGGATCGTAGAAATAAGTGAAAAACAATCTTATCATCCTCAATTCAATAGCAAAAGATAAATTAAACCTATGGAAAAGTTATTAGTTATTGTTGAACATATAAAATTGATCAAAGGATCATCTTGAATTCAATTGATATTGAAATTGGCAATTACTGTTTCGGGTTACAATAGACATTTATAAATTAGTAAAACTTGTTTTTCATAATAAATGAGAAATGTTTAATCGATTAAACAATTTTTAAGCAACAAATTCTACATAAGATTTTCATGTTCTTTCACATAGATATTTATTTAAAACCTTGATAAGGAGTATCTGACAATATGAATCTTTATTAAAGCACATAAACCAAGTTTCGTGGTTTATATTCATACGGAAATCTATTACTAGCCAATCCATGGATAAATTATTTCAACAAACTATAATTATCTCAGTCATTGAATCTATATTTGGAAAACACTGAACAACTTTGATCATGCAATTCTTGATTTTTCCATACGATCTGTTTTTTCTTTATATGTACTCGCATACACGTGCTTTATGCATAATGCATTATGAATAAACTCCTAATGGATTCATTACTATTACAATTAGAATGTGATTGACTGACAGTGCAATAGAAGTATCGATTTTTATCATCGGTATCTGTTTTTTTTTTTTTTTTTTAAATTTTTTTTATTTGGCTTCGCTTACTCTGAGCATTTAGCCACCTACAACATTTATTTACATTCTACACTAATATTTTTATATCATATTCAATTTAGATTCTATCTTCTTATATTACATACTTTCTTTCAACTTATCTTCTTCACTTAAACCCTATTCTTCTTCACAGTTCAACTTATCTTCATTCTTCCCTTTTTATCTTCTTTACTTCTTTTTACTATTTCATTTTTTTTTTTTCAATTCTAATTCAATTTCTATACATTCTAATACATTAACCATTTTTTTTACATACATCTTACAATTGAAATTCTTATACATTTTTGATATTTTATATTTGGAAGCGCCAGGGATCGAACCAACGATCTCCGGCATGTGAGTCGGACATGCTACCTCTGAGCTATGTCCGCCACGGTATCTGTTTCATTAATTGAATATATCAGAATGTATAAGCTGTTAAAAATGATAATGCAATTTTTGAACAAAAAATCAAAGATGATTCAATATCAATATTTATATACAGGTTAGTTTTATTTATTCACCTGTCCGTTTAAATATTACATAATCGAAAATAGACTTTGTTGGCCCTCGTAATAACCCGTTATAATAGAATACCTATCATTAGTATAAAATTAATATTCAGTAATACGCCGAAAGGACAAGGTCACTTGAACTTTGTCCAAACTTGGTAGCTTGGCGTATCCAAACCGGTATCTGCCATATGTTGTCTATCAATACATTGAGAACATAATGAATTTATTGCAAAATTATTTGCATGACAAATCATAATAAATCGACGACCGCAGGATATGTAAATACATAAAAATTAACTTCAATAAAACTATAAATAAAAAAATATACTGGGACATGCCAAGTATAAAATTTGTGTTTTTAATAAGATGATTAGCATAACAAAACTAGTCCCTTTTCTCAATGAAAATTAGTTCATACTCTATTTATTGCAAAATGCGTGCTCTCTCAGGATTATAATGAATAAGCTTCGTAGATGATTCATTGGGCATAATTATACGTTTTGAACCCGGATGCAAAATATGGAATAGTATCATGGCTATTCCCGGAAAATAAGCATCATATATGAACGCTAAGGAATTTGCTCTTTTATGGCTGGAAGGTAAATACTTTATAGACAACCTGGAATCAACTTGATTGATGGTGGTTTTAGATATTCATTATTATAGAATACTTAAGAATGAGGAAAACTATAAATCTATATAGTGCATTTTATGCAGAAATCACCATTGTATAAGAAAATCAGTTTAACTGGAAGTGAGATGTTTGCTTTGAATTGAGTGTATTGTTCTCTTGTAGAAGATTTTGATGCGACAATATATGATCTAAACTTATCTAGCTTTAATTTTTATTAGAATTCATCAGTATTTGCATATCAAATTATGAAGTCTTTAAGTTTGAAAGATTGGTCTATTGTTGATTTTTTTCGTTCTTTTATTTTTTTCAATTTTTACTAGCATTAAATAGTCTTTCTCGACAATTGAAGTTTTAATTGAAAATAGTATTTCTCAACGCACAAAAACTTTTAAAGTTGATGTGAAATTGTTACATTTTTGTGCCAGCTCATCGCACGTGTCCATCATTTACTTTTTTAGAACCATAACCATTTCCCACAAACACATTTATTACTTAGGAAATTTTTCTTCTGTATAATTTAATCATTTATACTACACAATAATTTAATGCACACACAACATAATATATGTACAAATATATAACATAAAAGAGACGTTTGTTAATTAGCAGGTCAGTGGTATTATGCAAATCGGCCGTCATGCGTGCACGTTCTGCTAAATATGCTATTATATTGAATATTATTATGCCAGTGTTAGTATTTGCTATTTTCTAATATATCTGTGTAATACAAACGGTGAATCACGGTAATGATGATGGAAAAATAGACTGTTGTTGACGGAACAAATCATCCATTGTTGAAATACCATACGATGTAGTTTTGAATAAGTGATGTTGTTCTAGATCGCGGACACAATGACCGAAAAAGCGTTTGTTTTGATGAAATGGGAATAATAGATAATTTTGATTGACTGATATCATGTATTGCAGAAATGATATTTGCTATATACATTGCAATAACAAAAGACTGGACTGCAAACATTTCTTTCTTTATCAAAATAGCACTGATCATCTGATGTGTCTGACATTATGAAACCAATAAAATTATTAGAACGTTAATTCATTCTCTACTAATGACTAATATTTAAAAGTCAGTCATAAACAAATAAAACCAAGATAAAAAACAGCTCCAAACTCTTATTCGCGATCATTACATTATGCAGATATGTATGACGACACGACATCAACCAGCTAACGTGACTTTTACAACAACCTATAATTTTGATATGTCGAATTTTGATGATTTTGTTTGTTGTTGTCTTAACAAAATGCCATAAAAGTGTTGTTGTCGTTTCTTCAAAACGAAAGTTAACTCATCGCAAGGAATGTAACGGTTCAATTCATGAATTTCAAGATTATGCATGTAGATATGTCGTAATTTACGAAAATCGATCGATTTTGAGGAATTTCGATAAATTTATGGTGGACACCTGCGATACTTTAAACGCAAAATTCTGAAAATTTTATGGTCATTGCGAATTCCTGATAAATGAAACTAAAATAAAATATAAATATAAATAAATAAAATTTATTATAGAAGGTTTACTTGCCAGTTTGGTATAGATCATCAATATTGGTTTGTAAACATTTGGGCCTTTAATGATAATTTGAGTATATTCCTTAGATTTTAAGTGCAATATCTTCTTACTTTTGCTTTGACTGAAGTATTTGAGCAAAATAATTTAAAGGTGTGTATATAGGAATGCGTAAAGATGTTGTCAAAGTTGTCGTCAATTTGTATTCCACTATGTGTCATTTATCCATGAATTGATGTGTTTGGGCTTGGCTGTTCTTAGATAAATGTGGCAATTTGTCCACGTTGCCAGCAAAATAATATATAATATATTGCAACTCACGAATTTCAAATATTAGGTAACCAAACCACAAAATTTGGTCAACATCTATTGCAATAAATTGCATATGTTGTTACACTTTGCTAAATCTACTTTAACAACGCAGAATAAAAACTAATGAAGTAACAATTGAAGCAAATTGTAGTAATAAGTCTGAATCATAGGTAAGCGTCGGTATGTAATTTATTTGAAAGTCTACAATCAATGTCGATATCATTATCGATGCCCTGAAACCATCGCTTATCCCTAAACCAAACTCGTTACAATGAGATACCGTTTTGTGTGAACGTTTTTATTAGGAAACTAACAAGAATCTGTTCTGTTCTATTCTAAGTGATTCGTCCTCGGATTGTTCAGGTGTTAAACGTTTACAAGGTACCTCTATGAGCACATACACATAGTAACTGTTTGACCATTACACAATACAATATGTATACACGTTCTTGTATGAATATCAAAGTGAACCTAAAATCTCACGCATTGTGTGTATAATGCGTAAATAAATACATACATCTATTATATATATATATATATATATATATATATATATATATATATATATTATAGTTGCTCGGCTGGTGACGCAACACGCATTTATGCAGCGTTCTGAGTAACTGTAAAAACGCCGCAGGTCGCCTGGACAATACAACAACGCGATCAGATTACGGAATAACAAGAAATGACGCTTTTTTAATGCAAGATTGTCTGAGAGGATTTTTTTAATAGCAAGACGCGCCCTTATTGGAACTCTAAGGGAGTGGTGCTTTAAAATGACACTAAACCAATTTACATTCTTATTTGTTTATGTTTCCTTCGGGAAGGTAATCGTACAAATATTTTTAATACTACTTCATGAATTTTCAACATCAAATTATTGGTTATTTTTAGATGTGAACAGCAAAAATTTTATATAAAGAAGTACTTGAGGAATAACTAATTCTGCATAAAAATATATCTAGAGTCTCATGGGCCAATTCTGCCGTAAAATAGATCATTGTTATGGCAACGCTATGCTATGCTGCTTTTTTTGGCAGTTTTTAGTACCATTTTATATGAAAAAATTAGCATAACATAGCGTTCCATAATATTGGTCTATTTTACGGCAGAATTGACCCATACATGTTCATATTTTAATATATTTCAATCAATATAATATTGTAGTCAATGCCATTTACGAGAGTGCCCTATTTTGCACTTCTAATTTGCGAAATTTGAGAATCGTCATTTGAGGTATTTCTGAGAAAACATTTTTTCATCGAATTTATGATGAAATTTTTGTCGTTCATTGTGGTTTGTCCAGTCACGTTTCAATTTCAAGATATAATAATTAATCACATACCACATGTAGCACTATAATAGCATTTGTATTTAAACATTAAGATTATGTATAAAATAATATAATTACTACATTAGAATAAAAAGAATTAAATACTTTACACTATGTTTATATGGTAAATTAGATAATTTAAACTGTAGCTATTACAGTAGTTAATTTTTTAATATATTTTGAAACTAAATTTGTATCATAACGTTTTATCAGACGGCCATAGCCAAACAAGTCCAAACCAGGCAAATTTAATGAAAAATCCATTAAAATTCCATCAGCAAATTGAATATTTGCAATAACTGACCATTCATATTGTACAACACAATACTTATATTTATTTAAATTGGCCGATAGTGTCGTAATATTTGATAACGAAACGTATTGGCTCAATTTAAATTCATTTAAAATGCGACCTATATATTTTTATTTGATTTAAACTCTGATGCTGTTAATGATTTTGTTTTTTTCCATAAGAATGCTGTAAATCAAATTAACACAAGATGAACGAATAAAATAAATATAGTCTTTGAAAAAAAATTGAAATGCAAGTCAGTCTTTTACTTGAGAGTACTTTGTTGAATTAGTAGGAACTTCTTTGTTGGTGTAAAATTTATTTTATGGTGCAACGCAATGAACAATTATTTTACATACCCTTTACAAGATAAATCTAAAAAGGATGTTCTTGAATAATAGCAAATACTTTGTTAGTTATTTAAACAAATATATTGATTCGTTTATTTATTAAATATTTTTTTATAACAATATTTTTGAAAATACATAAAAATTATTTTACCTTTACTGTTAAAATATATATAAATAAATAATTCAGGTTTCATTCTCATGTTTTGGTCTGCAATATAACAAAATAGTCTGCATTAAATAAATTATCCAGAAAAAAGATCCTATTATTAGATAATCTCTTATATCAATTATTCCCCAAAGTCAACTGAACGCATTGTCTTTTCGTAGAATTTTACGCTTATAACTACCCTATTTCACGGTATCCGTTGTGTTAAAAGCAAATACAATTCTTTGAAGGGAAATACAAAAGACACGCCAAATAAGTTTGTCTTTTGATATTTGCATAACTATAGGGGAACAGGTTGCGATGGTATTTATTATTTCGTTCAACTATTATCCTACATACAAGATACAAGAGCCAGCCTGTTCTGACCTAATGCGTCGCCCTACGCAAGGTTACCACGAGGGAAAAACACCGTTATTGTTATCGAATAGGAATATATTATATGTAATAAGTGTCACATATAGAAGGAAGATGGTGGAAGACGTTGTATTTAATGAGAGAGCTGGTCAGCCAGAATTTGCATGAATTTTCTCGGTTTTTACAGCACTAAAGTACATAAAAATTGATGTATCGATGTGATTAAAGAAATTCGTTTTTTATTGATTTTAATGGTATTTATTAAATATATAAATACGTACCTACTGCCGATCAATTATAATATATAATAAATTAGTCATTTAATTTTCTGACGACACCTGATACAAGTATCTAAGAGAATAGCAGATCTCTTCTTTGATCATCTCATTTTACTTTTTGTACTTGTATAATAAATAAGTCAACGATTGTATATCCAAAGTATTTTATTTGCATTCTTTATCACATACATATCGAATATCTAAACTCTTATATCAAATCTATTGAATTAAATTAATTTTGAGTAAAATTTGCATCATGAGAGTCTAGTTTTACAAGGAGAATCTCAGGTGTACTCTTTTAGGATTTTTATGAAATTTTGCATAGTGAAAGATTTGATAGTTAAACTGAACATCTCAAAATATTAAAGGCATATGAAAAGTGGTTAAATTATAAAAAATAATTTAAGTTCATAAACTATTTATATCTCAGGTACGCTCCCTTTAATGCTTGAATTTGATGACAAGACTGAAAAATTATCGTTTTTTTAATTAATTTAATTAAAAAGTTACTTCAAATTACTTCCTCATTTGAATAATCGTGAATCGAAGTGTGAATGAAGCTTTAAATTGCGAATGCCATGCAAATAAGGACAATCTATATGAGTCTCTTGTTTGCTGCATTTGTCTTACTGTAAAAATTCTTTACGGCCAAGAATGTAAATACTTGAAATGAATATATAATAAAGAAGGCACAATGTGAGGACAACTGACAAGCCCCGGTTGTCTTATATTATTTTCGCACCTTGAAAACTGTTAATTTTTGACGTCATCTCACACGAAAATTGCGGTTTACATACTTGCACATACATTTGCATCTTATAAAAATAACAGTTGAAGAAATACTTGAAAAATGAAATAAATACAGATCATTGCCGTGCAAACAACCGACAAAAAGTGTTTGAATAAAATAAAAATAGTTATTTTTCAGATGTGATAATTTAATTCATTATTGTAAATATTTTAACTGTTTTTCATTTTAATAAAAAATATTACACAGCCGATATTTCATAAAAATAACATTGAATGTTGAATATCGCTTAAAACGTAATAAACAAATTTTTTCAACCATAATTATTTTTATCCATCGGAAACAATTACGAAATTTGAACTTGGATATTATGTCTTGTAATGCGGGCTAAACCGGCCACACATTCACCGCAGCCAATAAACTTTGAATATAAAAAAATCGCAATTCTAATAAAAAAGTGGAATTAAATTACATAATAAAACTAACCGAGAGAAGGAGCCGTAAAATACATATAATTTGTGAGTGACTGGTCAAAGGTTTACTCAAACACAAGAAATACATAGAAAAAGGTAGAGAAGGCAGAAAAAATAAAATATGAAATTTCAGAATAATTTACAATAATAATAATAAATTAAATTAATTAGCATTACGAATATTTAAACAAGATCAGTTTCAAATATATTAATTATAAATAATTCTGTTAATGAGGAAAAAATATAGTGATTTTCTTACATTATACTGCCAATGAAGTTAAAACCCTTTAAGCATTGTTTGATTCAATTCGACTAAAATATATAGAATATTATTATTTTGAATAATATCTGCTTTAATTGTGATTTTGATACTTATTGGATTGTCAGGAAAATTCTTTATTTTATTATTTTATTATTATATAGTCGACGAAGTTTTTTTTTTTTTGTCAATCAAAACTTTATTCAAGAATCGACGAAGTGGATACAAATTATAGATCCAAGTCGTTTAGAAACCGTTCAATCCTTTTTAAGCAAAATGGAAAATATCATACATTGCTTTGTTATTGATTCCTTATATTTTTTTCAAGAATTTCTTTAATGCTGATAATTTATTTAATAATTACTTTAATGTAGCAATTTCAGGAAAATGCTAGTTTTACTTGGGAATCTATTTAGATCGAAATTATTGGATGAAAACGGACATTACTACTACCAATTAGGAATATTATTTTTATCGGACTATTTTCGTTCTTAGTTATATATTTGCAATTATTCCATCCTGAACATCAGGAATTTTTTGGTTGTACTTGGAGAAACCGTCGAAATCAATTTCCAATCCATTGATTGGACGTCTGGGTATGATGGTATCCTGTTTAGCTGTTACATATCCAATTTAAGCAAACCATCGTACTTATAAATCTTTATCTTCCTCTGTGATCTAGCATCCTTACTAAGTACCAAATCATTTATTTCAATAAAATACATCTACCAGCTTGGATATTATTATTACAAACATGATGAAGCCGAAATTTATTCAAGGCTGTGCACGCACTCTCCGAAACATCGCGTCCCGCAAAGTTACAATGAACCGTACGATACCGCAGTCAAGGCCTTATTTTTACACAATCTCTTCAAAATCACATTAATACATATTCATGTCAGGTATCGTTGGTGTTTGTGAGCATGCACGCTTTAATTATCACTTAAGTCAAAAAATAACCACTCATACATAGAAGAAAATGTTTGTAAGCTCGTTCAAAGACTGCCGAATATTTTTGCCTTGAAATTCTTTTACGTACGAAACATTAAAATGAGTCTCCAAACTGTACTTGTTGCTGTTAGCTGAACCGATAGAGGAAATGATAGAATTTAAATTATAATATAAATAGTAAATGTCAATGGTAGATAATTATCATTATCCTCAGGCTCTTAAAGTTGTTTGGAACCCTCAAATAATAGCATTCTCAAACCTCGCTGGAAAAAAGCAGAGGTGAAATAAATTTTTTATTTCTCTTAAAATTTAGACAAGTGGTAATTGTTTTGTCTCAGATTACAATAATTTTTCTAGCTGAAATATTCAAGGCTCAAAAAAATTTTGAAATATATTTTTTATGATATTTTAAAATTATTTCGGTGAGTTAATCATTTTCATCAATGTTGCTCGACAATAATAGATATCGCTACTAGATCAAATAGTTTTTATACATCTATACTATACGATTATTTTATTTTTGTGTTTTTCATTGATGATTATCCATTGCTAAAATTCACCATGCCAATTTATAAGATTTTCATAATTAATCTAAAACATTGATTTGCCAAACAAGTCGTTTATTACTCCTTGAAAATTTAAAATTTTAATTTAAATACAATATTAATTCTGCTTTAATATTGTAATAGCTGATGACAATTTTGTGTGTATGTATGTATGTATCTTTGTTTTGTAACCTACTTTCAAAATCTTTTTTTTTAAATATTAAGAGTAGTGGAAGACTTAACACGTGCTATTGCAAATTTAAAAAAAGAACAACCACGTGAAAATAATTAACCATATATCACTACCACCGAGCATGTTTTTCAATAATATATGAAAATAAGTTATTTTGAACTATGACAACAACTCTGCGTCCGTGGTATTGTAAAACACTATACAAACAAATAATATTCAAAACGATGTACATGGAGAAATGGTTTTTCCGAATATAATTAACATTTTAATTAACGTTTCCAAAAATATTTTAAACTTGCTAATGAATGGCTTGAACCTTTAAAGATTGAGAAACATACATCGTTTTTTATTATGTCAAAACTTCACGCAGAATTGCTTAAATATTGCTCTTTAATGGAACCAGGAATTACGTAATTTTTCTAGTTTTTACTCGTATCTCTTCATTTGTCAACTACACATATAATATTCAAATGTTGATATTTTGGAGCCTGTGAAATATGAGGTTATTATGCAGCAGATTGTAAAATGGCATAAATTATCGTTTATTGTTTGTTATTCAAATAACGGTATTTGTGAATTAGTTATCTATACAAAAGATGTATTTGAGTATTGATGACATATTGCAAATGTAAAATCTATATTGAATCTATTCTATTTTACAGATATTTTAAAAAAATACAAAAATATACGTATTAAGTTGAAGATGATGAAAATGCATACCATATTTTCAAAATAAAATATTCTTTCTTTGCAAAGTATATTAATTTCAAATTATTTTTTAAATAAAAACTGACAAAGCTTTTTTCAGATTCGACATATGGCGTTTATATTTCGGAAGCAATAAAAAAATCTAGTAATTGCCTTTTCGTTAAAGCATTCTGTTTTTGTGGTTTTGTGGCCCAGAAAAAAATCATAGAACATCTTTTGAAACCAGGCAATTTTTTTTAAACAAAAAATGAACAAACCTGAAATGAAAACAATTTACACATGTGTGTAACAACTGTACAATGGTTCATTAAAAGTATATTGTATTAATTGATTACAAAATTAATTATGCACATGCTAAACGTATGCAAATGTAATCAGTGTGTAAAACAGCTTGAGAACTGAATTAGCTGAGGAGAAATGGAAATTTGTATTTCATTATATATATATATATATATATATATATATATATATAAATTAAATAAAACGTAACAGCTATTTCATTATGTATTTTGTTCCAAAAATATTCATGTAGATTATTTATGGTACTTTCTGTGATATAGTTTAAAAAACATCAATCTTAATAGTTGTTAACGAAAAAAAAGTTTTACATACAAAATTGATAAACGACTTCTGCATAACTTAAATTAAATGTTCTAATTATTATTAATTTCTTTGTATTTATTATTATTTTTATTGTACATCGGTTATTATTATTTTTATATAATCTTTGTTATTATTTTTTCTTAAATAATTCATAATTCTAAGAATCTTCTTGCAATTATTGATTTATTATAACGTATTTAATCAGAATTTATTTAATCGATTTATACCACAGCCAACTTGGGCTGCCAACTATAAATTATTTAGCAGATGCCCAAAACCTTAATTATTTAAACTTTAAACTTTTTAATATTAATATTTTTGAATCTTGGCGTATAAACTATCTAGAGATATTTGTATATTCTAATCTATTCAAAAAGTTAAAATTAAAATTTGAGTTTGAAAAAAGTTAAAATTAAAATCAAAATTTGAAAAAATCTCTGAAAACCAATTTTTTTACTAACCAATGAATTTACCAAAAATACAATATTTTGAAAAAGAATAAATAATTTTACAAAAGATAAAATAAATATCACCTGTTGGTAATTTCGTCCCGTATCATATACATTCAATAAATACATCTACACGCATTTATTATAAAAATTTATTCAGAAAATCAATTAGCAACCTGGTTGTAATCACGCTCAATAAATTTATTAATCAAAGTCGTCGACGTGCATCTGCCGCCAAGTTATAATATTAATGTTAATTAGGAAGTCGGTATAGGTATTATAAAATCTGAAAAGGGGTTTTTGCGATTCGCATGTTCCTTTATCTTTTTCGGTTTAGAAACCTGTAACCTCGGGCTCTAATTTGCCCCACTAGAGGCGTGCATGGGCACAGGTTGCGCCGAAATCGTTGCCAAAAAGTCAGCAGGTGCCGCCAGCTGACAGATGAGTATCGCCGAAAATAAATCGCAACAGGAAAAAACGTAAAAGGATCTTTAGAATTTTAAATAATAATAAAAGAACAAGTATGATAGAAATTGAAGAGCTGGTGGAAAGAAATAGAGATAATTTACTTTTAATGAATTTTTATATACATGTAAATTATTTATCAGTAATATCAATTTTATTCAAACTTACAGATTTGCTGATAAATAATTGCATTCAACAATATTGATACACGACAAAATTAACATTCCACTATTTACAAAAACATATCAAAGAAATTAATTTGTTTTAAAGAAACTATATGTACGATAAATAGTATAAAAAAATAGTAGATATAGTAAATCGTTTTCAAATAATAGGTTGTCAAATATCTCCCTTCCGCCTTTTTGTATTATAAACCAAGAGCAAAAAAGCGGAAGGGAGATATTTGACAACCTAATATTTTGTTAAAAAAAAACATAGTTCAAAATCTGAAAATCAACGTTTCTATAATTTAGCTTCCATAGGTTATACATAATATGTAAAAATAAAAGGCGTTTATGTTGTTGATAAATAATTTTTATATTTAAATATCGAAATGTTGGTTAGACTTCATCAATAAGTTTTATAAGATTTGTCTAATCTGATTTAATAGATTGTAACTCGTTTTGATATCCAAAATTAGATATATTGATTTTTATTTAATATTTTGTTTTTTATTAATAACTAGTGAATTAATTTAGATATAGCTCTAAAAATATATTTCCAGGTATTTCACAAATTTTATTTTGCATTTTTATTATAAATATTGTGCACTTGTTGTTGAAGACGACATTATATTTATAATGGTCCTGTACTCGTATTGTACTTTTAAGAATTTTGTAATCAGAATCATTATTTTTTAATATCCTGGTAAAATTAGTGTAAATACTTAAACTTACTTAAGGCGTACTTTTGTTTGATATTTCCATTTGAAATATTTGCATTTAATTAATTATATTATTTTTTATGGTATATTCAAATATAATAGTGTTTTTTGTATTAAATTTTACTGGATGTCAAATCCGGCTCGAAGGACCAATGTTTTTTTTAATGGTTTGATTGATTGAATTTTGAAGGACCAATTTTAAAATACTTTAATTATAACTGTATATAATTATTTTATATTATTTACAAGTTATAAGTGTATTTACAATAATTTCAATATGTTTTTAATATCGTATTGATTGATTTTTTATATGATTTTGGATTGATGATTTTTTGTTTGTATCGATATAATCGCACGCTTTGATTTGGCGCGAATAAATAGTTTAAATAAACACTATATTAATATTATTCATAAAAAAGGAGATTTTCTTCCAAAGTTTATTTCTCAATTTCATAGAAATAAATATGTGCAATAATAAGTAAATTTATTAATTGAATGTCAAATGTTTCAAATCATTGAACAAATACTAGTTTTCTTTTAATGAATAAATGGATGATTAACTCTCAGACTAATCGCAAGTACCAAATTCTGGGCCGCCGGTAATAACACGCCGTGATTATATGTTTGTGGCAGGTACACAGGTATTTTGCTTTGTATTATTGTGTACACCAACCGCATGTGCAATTTGCCATTATTATAAAAAAATAGAGTAAATAGTATTGTGGCTGACCGATATTGCCAGCAATAATAGAAAAAGTATCTATTTTATTTGGCAATAAGAGAATACTTACTTAAATTAAAAAGATAATAAAATTGTTATTGTATTCATGGAAAGATGATACAGTTATTTATTTCTTGTATGTTATAAAAAATTGGCGTATTATAAGCTTTTTTTATTATTTTGATTAGTTTTTAAAATTATTTAGATAAAAAGATAAAATTACACTATTTATTATTTATTTAAATTAATTATGAAATACGACCTGTCAATTTTGCTACTAGCCGTTTTTATTCTACAGCTTCTTTTTAAGTTTTTTGGTTATTGAAGTCGTATGAATTATTTTTGAAAAATAATTTATCATTTTAAATAAATATGAATTTTCCACGTTTCTACAGATATAAGAAATATATTTGTGAATAAATAATTTAATCTGATTTATATTCTTTGAGCTTTTTAAACTTAGAGCTTTTTACCGGAAAAGTACACCATGTGACCATCGGAGATTCCGACAGTGCGCTGAGCATTGAACCCGCGTAAAATTTAATTCGTGTAATTACTTATCGTCCGAAAGTATTTGTAATTATTTTAATTAAACACTGAAAGTATTCAGGATTTGCATAAAATTGTTAATTAAAGAATGGGTACTTTTTTGGTTTTTGTGGAAGCCATGTGTTGGTACAATTGAACATTTGGTGCAAGATTTAGGAAATTATGCAATCAGAGTTCAAGTAATTTGCTCTAATTAGACTTAAAGTATTAGTTAGTATTCATCAAATGTTACGAGAACTGAATAATGTATAAACAAAATGTTTCCCTGTTTAATTAATGATGCTCTTATTTGATCAGAAGTTTTGTGTTGGCAATGAAAATTTGTAAATTTACGTAAGAATTGATAACTATCAGCAATTACATGTAAAAATATTCAGGAAACATCATTTTACAATATGTTCAAAATGATTTATTTGCTTGCTTCACACAATTATTTTATTTAATCTAGCTAATGTAAAATACAGCCAATTCAAACATTTTGAACTAAAACGAATCAAATAATTAATCAAAATTATTGCGAAACTTTAATCAACGCAAGATAACAATTTTAGAAAAATAAAAAACACTTTACCATCAGCTTTTATCAAAAGGCAGGTGTTTATAAAAAAATTCTCGTCTTATCTACGATTAGAGCAGAAGACCTTTTGAAGTTTTGCACATTGCCAAAATAATAATAATAAAGCAAGAATAAATTGGTTTGCTGTTCGTGGCACGCGATCATTTTATGTTTTGGAAATAAATGCTCAAAGCTGATTAGTTTTTAATACTTGTCGATGGTCATCGAGATTGCCATCAGTTTGTAAATTTAATTCATGGTTTCTGAAGGGTATATACATGTCCTGCTCATTTGGCAATACTTTGTAGCATATAATTTAAACTGATATATGCGAGATTGTATTTATTTTAAAAGATAATCATTAGTGATTGTCATATTTCAAAATTGAATCAGTTGATTAAACATTCAGTTTTAAATGTTTATTATTTTGAACTCACAAATATTACAGCTAGTTTGAGGTATAAACCCATTTGAAATAGAATTGTTTTTGTACAAATAAAATGTAAGGAAATGATTGTCTTCAGCCGTCATGCTCCGCAGAACGTGACTTTTGTGAATTCTGGCTTTTCTCAGCAATTTCAGTAAAAACCCTCTACAACTAGCACTACTAACATAATTTTAATTTAGCAAATATATTTTTCAAAATAACTTTTTCAACTTGTAAAAATATAAAACCTATTTTTGGGGAAAAAAGTTGATTTACTGTTCTTAATTCCTTTATCTCCAACACATTTCAAAATATTTTAGCTAATAACTTTCCCATTACATAAATTTATATTCTTTTATACATCATCTTATCCGAAAGGTTCGATTTTGTGTATATTTTTGCTCCAGGTATGAAACTCCGTTATAAGAATTTATCAAGTATGTGTTATTTCCAAGAAAAAAGAGATTCTTGGGATCCAGAGTTCAGGATTTAGAATCTTTCCAAATAAAATGCGTCATTCTGAAATTATTACGGTTGTTCTTTGTTATGACAGGCCACATATTAGTGCAAGTTTTTGTACGTCTGCGAAGTGTCAACCAGTTTTCTATTGCAGGATTGATGTAACATAATGATAAAAATTGCTCACCAGAAATATGTGGTATAATAGTAGAAGAAAAAAATTAAGCTCCTTTATTTTTTATCAAAATATTTAAAATGCTGAGCTATTATTTAAAAAAAAAAAACTAAGTGATATTTATAAATTATTTATGGCATGATATTGTTTCATGTATTTTGATGTCAATGGTAATTAAGAAGTAGAATCTCGTTTATTATTGCAGTTTTAATAATATTAATAATTTTCGGGAATGAATTTGGTTTACTGTTTTTAGTTTTTATATGTAACACATGTTGTAATAAGTAATAACATTTGAAATCATGTCAATATTACATGAAAAGTGATTGGAAGCTTCTGAT
This sequence comes from Ctenocephalides felis, assembly GCF_003426905.1. NCBI lineage: Eukaryota > Metazoa > Arthropoda > Insecta > Siphonaptera > Pulicidae > Ctenocephalides > Ctenocephalides felis. The sequence continues at coordinate 39,743,076 of NW_020536999.1, read as the reverse complement.
TTCCGTGATATTTGAAGATATTTATTTTTGTCAAGTATTGCGTTGAATGATGGCTTTTGTGGATTATTTTCTAATTACCTTGATTTAAATCAAATAAAAATTAATTCAGTTCTTATTTATTAATAAAGTATCGATATGCAAAAATATAAATATATTTCAGAACTTTTTGGATACTTAAGTATGACAAAATTAATGGATATTTTTTTAAAAATAATTACTCTATTAATAAACAGTAACTGTGGTTTATTAATTATATATTCTGTAGTTTTGTAGGGTAAATAAATATTTCACAAACCTTCTTTCTTCCTGGCGACTAGGGATATTGGCTCCCTGCAATCAAGCAGTTCATCTCCGGATGACTTCTGCGATTCCAGCAAACGCAACTGTTGCTGATGCAAGCGATTTTTAATCAAAAATATCTTCGGCATCTTGTCAAAATTTTATCACATAAAATCCTCAAAAAATCCTTTTCACACTCTGCACTTTTATCCCAAAAGTTATCAATATATAAACCAAAAATTTGGTATACAACACACACTATATTGCACAATGAGTTTACGTCCAATTTTAATTCAAAGATAATCCATTTTGGTAACCGAATCTGTCACGACACTTTCTAAGCTTATCAAAACTGAAATGAATTGTTCTATCCATGAAGGATGATGGGAAAGATTGAGTGAAATTAAGGAAAACACTGTTACGCGGAACTTGGAGGAAAAATAAAATAAATAAATAAAAAAATGTTCTGTAACGTTTGTAACTGTTAATTTCCGATCTGTTCACAACGGTGTCCGCGTACGTACTAAACTTGGCCTCTAATTTTGTTCAAGGCGTACAGCGAACTTCAACTTCTTCTGCTGCTTTTGCTAGTGTTAGTTCTTCGTACCTGAGTTTGCTTTGTGTACAGGTTACCTTCTTTGTTAGTGTTGGATGGAACTCTCTGTTGACTGGATTCTGGTCGTCTCTTTTTCGCCGATGTGTCTGTTTTGCTCTACCGACACAGGTATATGGCCGAGAATCGCGTTTTACCACTTCCATCACAGAATGAAAAAATTGTTGAAATTGCTCAAGTGTTAGTAACAGTATGAAAATGATGATTCGGAGGTGTGGTGGTGACCGTCACCAACACAACCGAACACTTTGAGAAGCTGGTGGGAGTTGTGAATAAACTGTGGAGCTTTTGTTGCAAACGGAATGATCAGTCAGAGGATTACAAAAAAATGCGCAACATGCTTTTTCTCATTGAAATTGATTGATTTTAACGCAAATATTATCGATTGATTATTTGTATATTTTTATATTTTCAACAGAAATATGACAACTTTTCAACCATTAATTTGGTTTTGATAACATTTTTTTTTTCAATTTAAAAAATCATTTTTTTTCTCGTAACTGCTAAAATGCATTAGAATGCCATATTCTCTACTAGTTCTTTCCTATTTTAATTCTTATCTATATTAATTTGAACAGCTCTTTTTTAATGTGAAAAATTAATTTTTTTTTGATAATTACTATATTGTCATTTACTCTGATGTTATTTATAACTAGTTTATTTCCCAATTTCTATATTAATTTTATTAAATAAACATAATCCTTTATGATATATTTTATTATGTTATATTTATAATATTGTATATTGATACAATTTTTCGAATACCTTCAAAGGATGGCTTCCATTGTTTTCTGTATATTTAATAATAATGCAAAATTAAGATTAAAATTACCCGAAAGTCAAATGATGCGTTTTTTCCAAATTTTTAATAAGATCTATATGTACTTTGAATTGGTACTTAAAACGGAATCAGGTATCTCAACGTACCTAACGTACCTATTCAATAGAAAATTACAAAAAAAAAAAAAAAAATTAGATAATTTTATTAAAGACCCTCACCTCACATCTAGTTTTACCAATGGAGAAGAATCTTATTTGTGATTATTTGATGTGGTAACAAATTTTACGTTTTTATTTGCGATGTGTCTTAACTAAAATCTTTTATCATATTGTTAGTTTCTATTTATACATTTTTAACTTACCTTGGGGTAAGTTATAGTAATCGCAAAAAATCGAAAATGAATTTTTTTTTTTTTATCTTGTCGTTTTGAAGATTTCTGAACATTTTGGCATACCTTAGAAAAAATGGATGTGTGTGTATGTTTGGATACAATTTTTCATCCACGATTTCAGGCTCACAAATCAACCGATTTGAATGATTCGAAAAACATTCGATTCCTACTGACGAGAAGACATACTGATTAGTTTTTGGTGCAGAGACGTTCAGCCGTTTCGAAGATCCGTGCCATAAACAGTAATTCAATTTTTGAGAGAACGGAGTACCCGATTTGAATGATTCAAAAAATATGTTACTTGTATTGACGAAATAGAGTTGATGAAATTTTTGGTAAGACGGGTCTAGCGGTTTCAGACATAAAAAGAAAAAAGTAAAACAAAATTGATATTTGGATAATGTAGAATTGATATAATGGATTTGATATTTTTTTTAAAAATGAGTACTAATTTTGTTACAATTATATTGTATTCCGTGCCAACGATTGTTAATTTTTAAAGTTTACTTATACAGATCAAGCAAATCTTTTAGAATTTTTTTTTAATTTTCAAAAATATACAAAATTTTATACTTCAAATATGAATTAAAATTTACTGAAAATGTTTATATTTTAAATCCCTTATTCTAATCGTAAGAAATATATCCTCAGATGGATTTATTCTTGCTAATGTAAACTTTCTTAAGTGTTTTGAGCGATAAGATCGTCACTGTATATTTTATGAACGATAAAACATATAGTGATTATAATTATCTATTTGAAAACTTTATATTATTGGGTCTATCAGCAAATATAGCAAATCGTTTGAAAGCTAGGAGACGAAAGTAACATTGCTGACACTTTAAAATGGAATATTATTCATTCATTACTTTTGCTCATATAGAATTGTTCTACAAGTTCAGTTAATGTTATCAGCAAATTAAGAAATTTGATATATTCTAATCTTTGAGATAAAGATCAGAATAAAATTATATTCGGTATTCAGTTGTTATTTTTTAAATAGTATTTTCTTAAATGATTCGAAATGATTTTTGGTAAATTTTTAGTTGCTAATTTTTTCATGATCATGACATAATCTTACGCTGCTTTTTCTCTGCTATCAGTTAGTATTCATCGCCATAATTTAGAGCAAGATTGAATAAGTGTCTTAAAATCTTCTTCTATTAAATGAAAAATAATTTAAATTTCCACTTTGTCAAACCAATGCGTCAAATTTATGTATCTCTTAAAGATACAGATAAATTTATTACACTATCTTGATTATGCCAATATCAACCAAATTCAAAACGCACAAATAAATACGTAGATTGTTGTACCTATTAGTTATTTTTTCATTTTCTACAATTCCAACAAACAAACAATGCATTTCTACCGTTATTCCAAGATGGGTCTAAATTAAATTATACACTCATGTGATTTTTCTAAATTTATTTTTATTTATTCGCCTATAAATAGACTCATTTTTTCGATGTGTACGTGTGCCGGAACAGCGATTTCACACAATCAAAAGTCGTTTCAGATTCGTTCGAGCAATACATTCACACAGGTGCACGAACACACACCTAGAATAGAATCGACGGTCAGGTTTGGCTGAACCTGGCCTTTACTTGGGCAGGTTGTTCTGAGAGCGAGACATAATAAGATAGAGAAAAAGAATTTTTATATTATGTCTTATATATACATATAAATGTTGTTATATATGTTCTAACAGGAAATACTTGAGTCTGTGTTACAGTCGGTACAGCACTTGCGGATTACAGGTATCTGTATAGGTAGAACTCGGTTATATAGCGCTATAAACATGGGGTTATTGTACATAAAATTTATTTTTATATCAAAATTTGTTGATTAATTAAATTTCATGGTGAATAATTAAAATGTTATCATTTAACATAGTTTTTGGTTAATCAATAATCTCTAATTTGAGAGAATTTATATAGAAACGAGAGAATGAACCTTATAGTTTTATATTTACAATTTCAGTATTAATTCCAATATTCTTTATATATATATATATATATATATATATACATATTTAAAATTCTTCTGTAAAGATCTCCTAAATGATTATTCGGATTTTGATCAATATTTCTGAAGTTAGTTAAGGAAAATTTTAATGATGTAAATGATAGAAATAGTAATATTGTAGAAATTTCAAAAAAATGTCATTCTGCGACATTGATAATACTTTCACAAATAAGAACTGTCACCTGCCAGAAATTTCAATTCATTTATGATCCTAGACAATGTTACAATATGATATATTTATGATTATGAATAAGAAAAATGTAATGTCTACATTATTATTGCCAAAAAGCTGCCGAGATGTGCCAGAAATTAAAATAATATAAGATACAGTATATGTTTGGCAGATAAAATTATATAAATTAATTTGACAGATTGGTATAGACTTGTGTAAAAACATTAATTTTTAACTAAAAGGTAAATATCAGTATAGGTTATTAAACAAAATAGGAACTTTTGAGTTGTAGATATGGGTACAGGACAACTTCTGTCGGTTCAGCTAGTATACTCAAATAATTGATGTTGAGACATATGAGTTGGTTCTTTTAAGCAATACACCAAATAAAAGTAAAAGACTTAAGTTAATTTTTAATTTTTCCGAACGTACATATACACTAACTTGTTTTTCAAGAAGAGAATGTGTATGTTTTCAATAATGTAATTGAAAAGTTTAGAGATATTTATAGTATTTATGTGTTTATTTATTTGCTATTTCCTAGACGGATCATATATTTTTATGCCTTTTTGATTTTTTGTCGAATCAAAGTAAAATAATAATTTACCTCACGTATATACACCCACACAATATTATTTACAAATTATATTGTGTACAAGTTATAATTAACATTTTTGTCCTATATTGTTTTGTATTATTAAGTATATTTTCTCATGAAATTTCAGTGTAAGATAAAGGGCTATTACATTAATTTCAAGTTACTGTTTTAAATTATGCTACATTTTTCATTAAATACTTGAAAAGTAATTAACAATTCAAAAATTGATGAAGTTTGTATTACAAAACTTTGTGTGTATGTTAAAGTTGAATTTCTTACAAGTTTACCATTAGACTTCCAATTGATGTTCAAAAGTTTCTTGTGATATTCAGCATTGAGATCTCCAGAAGATTTCAATGCTTGTAGAGGCTCATACTCCTAAACTTTTCAAAAATTAATGAGAATTCTGTAGTTAAAATAATTATGATATATAATTGTTCTTGTAAAAATATAGTTTTTTCTGATTTTTTATTTTGGTTCTCTGCGTTCAATACCGGGTGATTATTAGGAGTAGTTTTTCTGATAAATAAAACACAATTTGTAGAAATTATGTAATATTGAATTTTTAAAATTGTAGTACAATTTACATCTTGTATGTGAAATCAAAAAAATAAAAATTATTGGCATGCTGTATTTTTTACATCACAATTAAAATTCTATCGCGTTATAAATCTTCAATATTAAATTTACTGTACTATACATTAAACTTCGTGCAAATTAATAATTTCCACGCTTAATTTTATAAATTGCGTGAAAACTTGCTCGCTTCAAAGTAATAAAAGTCAATTCAGATATGCGGCGAAGATTATTTTCAATAACACATCAGAAAAAAAATCTATTATATTTTCACATTGTTCAATTTTTCTTGATTCTTTGCATTATATAGAATATTATCTTTTTGTATAACACTATTTATAACCAATTTGTGCGGTATTAAATTCATAATAGAGAGTATCAATAAACTTAAAATACAAGGCTTTTATATAGTTTTATTGCTATCCCCATGGGGTCATGCGGAATTCGCAAGGTCCATTTTACCCCATACGGTGTCCCTTCTGTGTTGTGCTACAATAAATGCATTTTGGGAAAATAATACTTTTATTGTGAACCGCAATAAAAGCATTTCTTTTGCAAAACACCGGCCTGCAGTATCATCCTTGATTACAATTTTAACAGGGTCGAATTTAAAATAAATATAAAGACGAGCATCTTTCTATACAAAGGCCGGTAAAATAATTAAATTGGTTGATCAATAAGTTAAGTATAAGCCTACGCTTTCCATTAATATGAATATAAAATATTAAAAATAATCTTTATTAGTTATATATCTATAGGTATTATTGAATTCACATTATTTGATATACATGTAATAATAAGCTCTATTCTGAAACAGGATTCCATATGTACACGTATAGAAAATTGAATAAAAAAAATATTAATTATTACTAATATTTAATATATGATCAACATGTCGAGTAAAGCTTCATTGAATTCAATGGTTTTATTTTTACGATGTGATACTCAAATATAAAATCTAATAGGTGTATAAAAACTTGGTAAAAGTTTATATATTAAAATAACTAGTCTTTATCTTTTTTTTAATATTACATAATTTTCATAAAGTTTTGTTTTTTTATTAAATTATATTAGAGCATTTACATTACTGATGGATGCGGCTCTGTTTGCACTCACAAGAAAAATTTAAATGAAATAGAAATAAGCTAACTTTTTGCAGCATTGTGTGGTACTAATCTCAGTTTTAATTTTCTCAGAAATAATTATTTCTTGACATTCCTAAAATTATAGTGAATCAAAATTGCTTTTGAAAATTTAATGTATATCTATAAATCTTTTGTGAAATATCACCACCATCGCATTATTTACTTGGGGATAGAAATCTTTTATTAGTATATTTTCCTATATAAATTAGTTAGTTTGCTAACTCTTTAATAATTTTCCAAAAAGTGTCGTCATAACCATAATCTTGATTCAATGAATTTTGTATTATACTGTGGCCAAGCTATAATTTATGCATAATCCTTAAAAAAAATACATGTAATATGACAGTATTATAATTATAATTGATTAACTTTATCCCTTTAACTGAAGAATATATTTTTAGTTGAGTATGCTTGATTTTAAATTTATTAAAATTATTTGATGGTATTAAAATTTCATATTTGGTAAAACATACAAAACTATTTTACTCTCAAAATTGTGTTATAAGTTGTTATTTTAGAAATAAGATAGCAAAACCTACATTGTGAATCTGTGGAAAATTCTTTTATATGAAAACTCAATATCTTTAAGCTTTACACAAACAAAAAACAAATTAGACGCAAAATTAAATAAATATTTGTAACGTTTAGAGCTTTACATAAGTATGTACATGAATACATACATACAATATATATATATATATATATATATATATATATATAATACATTAACAATAAGTTTCATAAATTATTACGTCTTTCAAAATATTTAACGACAGGTATTTGCAAGTACTTTCTGTATTTCAATTCATTCTTGTCGCAAAAGCGACCTCAAAGTATACACACTTTTCTGGTTTTCGGTATTGTTGGCAAAAAATATTTTGGGAACATTTAATTCTCATTTTGGCGCTTTTCAATTTTATTATACAAGTCTGTCAGACATAGTGGACAGCGTGTTATGTAATTATACCTTTTGGATACACTGATTTTACAATGCGTTTATTGGGCCATCCTTTACAATTTTTGCTACTTTGTGTTATTCGAAAATGTACTTTCGTGTACTTGTATATTAGAAAAATGAGAAAATCGATATATAAACAGAATTATATAGTTTGCTTGAAGTTTAAATATCATTAATTTGCTGTTGGTAGTTTTTTATACATCTAATGCAATTTCTTTGTTTCTTACAAATATTTTTTCCAGTAATAATTTCGTGAGTTTTGAATTATGAAAAAATACAGTTAACCATGTAACATAATAATATAGTATTATTGTGATAAAATTATTAATGCTATATAAAGCATTTATTTTTTAAATTTATTTCAATTAATTTTATTTTTTTTCATAAATTATTTTTATTATAAATGCAATTTAGTTCTAAGCATTTCTTTCCGAAATTGTTTCTGTTCAATGTCGATTTTAAATTTGTACGAATAGTATCCACTCTTATGCAAAGGGATAAAAAAAATAAAAAGGGTACAAATGCGATGCTCTAGTTTTTGAATATTATTTAAATACAATTTATAACACCCTGTCATAAAAATAAAAGCAGTATTTTTTTTAACAAAGGTTTTGGTTTGCGTGGTAGTCAGCGCATTCTGTTCTGTTATAATAATAAAATTTTGCATAGAGGGTTATAAAATGAAACATTTCATTCTTGGAAAGATAGTATAGACAGATAACTAGAAAATTAACTTGAAATGTAGAATTGATGGTCAAAGTTTTATGTTTATTTTTTTTGTATTTATAAACATAAGTATATATAGAATAAAACCAATTTGGCTTATTTTATATCAATTTAGAACTTATTTTTTTGTTTTACTAGCGAATTGAAACGACATCTTTCAGGGGTTCTTCTTGCCAGATGAATCTATATGAAGCAGTATTATTTAATAATAGATTATCATACAAATACAAATAGCTAAAAATTTCAATTTTTCTGCATACTATACCATTTTGCTATAGGTACAGAAAGTTAAGCTGGACTCTTAAATTTAATACAAAATATTAGTATAGAAATCACGTTATCGTCACGTTATGATAAGAATTATTCTTATGTATAGAATTAATATTATTGCTATAATAATAATAGTAGTACGAAGCTTTGAAAGAAAGATCCTCATCTTAATTCCATATAGATCGAGTACAAAAGTCGAGGTGCAACAAATGCAATATTCAAACCGCACGTTGAAAACGCAAATGTATTGTAACAACTATATTTCGTATTCATGTAGGCACGAAGCTTATATACGACCAATATACATATAGGTTTGAATTGATGTTTCTTTGGCTTATGTTAGTCTTTGCTCCCATGTACCTCACAAATAAATGCCTCTCTCGTTGGGCCATATTTCTCATACAGATCCAGCATATGTAGAGAATAATCGTGGAATAAACATGGAGCGAATAGAAATACATGATGGTGTTAAGAATTCTCATCCCAATTGTTAAGAAATGTATAAAAAGTATTTACAAATCAGTAACTACGTTTTCTCTAAATGCAACATTTAAATTTGAATTTATCAATATGAATATTACTTAATTTGTATTGATTCCACTGTTTTTTTTGTGAAAATCTCATATATGGAACTGGAAAACAGTAAACTAGTACTACTACTTGAAAGAATTTGATGCTTAATCATTAATATTAAGAATGTGTATCGGTTGCCTATAATTATGAAAAACATTCGAAATTTAAGTTTTCAGTATTTATTTCTAGCAATAAGAGGCACTGGGAACAGTTGTGCCACGTTACGATAGAGATATAGTAGTCATAAGAGCTAAACTATACTGATTTTGTGATAGACCAAAGGGGAAAGATGAAGTATGTTTGTTCGAACAAGTTTCCATTGCATTGAGTCAGCGTCCTGCACTAGATCTGTATACCCTATCGTTTTTAAAGAGACAAAAGTAAGTATTTTTGTGTGATTTTTTTTAATAACTGTTACTTTTATACAGATAGATCACTTTGTTTGTTATTTTGCTGTAAGTTGAACATTAGTAGTTTATTTCCAGTAATTAATTTTTTTTTTATGTGACATGTATATGTTGGCACATGTATTTCTTGTGTTTTTTGGACAAAGATTAAGTAGATTTACTAACTGGCGAATTAACATAATTATTGGTAATTACAAAAAAATGGCATATCCGTACCCGATCACTTCTATATAATCTACGTGTCAAAAATTGCAACATATGTTATTGTAATCTATCAATTCGTTTCCTCATTAATTCTAATTCATTGATTTTAAAACATTATTTCTATATCATGAGAGGTGCAAATCAAAATAAATCAACACCAACTCTCCTTCTAATCGATATACACCTATCCCATATTTGTTCCCACGATGTGTGCTCGGTTACATTGTAAACAGAAGGCAAAACTTTTCAATCCGAATGATTTTTTTGCGATTTTTGGCAAAAATTTCATTCGCTATAATGCGGGGGCGTTTCTATGCACAGGAACATCTGGGTTTAATTCAACTTTATTCTTGTCAGAGTGGAATATTATTCTATTATTAACAGTGGGATATTTTGTAGAGAATATTTTTCTGATTGAAGTGGGTGGGTGATATATAGATATATTTGATAGATGATAAAATTAGTGATATAATTATATTTATATTTATACAACACAATTATACAATTATAAATATTAATGGTACATAACTTAAATTATTAGATAATAATACATACTATATTAAATGAAATATAATTTGAAAAACAAATGTTCACTCAAAACCTCAATCTAAGTTTTGCCTTTTATATGAAAGAAAAAAAAAGAGAATGATTTACTAAAAGTAATAACTCAAATACTCATCAATAGAGTGAAAAATTGCTCTTTAAAAAATGTGTTGAGTAATTTATAAAAATTTCTTATTTCCAACTTCTCTAATACCTAATGCCCATAGTGATTAGTATAGGGATATTTCATAAATTCATCTTAATTATCGAATCATAGTTCTCATACTATACGAGTACAATAAAATAAGTGTAATAATAAATATCTTCACTAACAGTATGTTTGTTTGCAAACAAAAATTATAATAATTAAAAATATCTATACGAAAAAACCTATATGAAATTAATGGTACTTAATATTTAGTCCAATTCGGTATTTGATGTCCAAAGCTTTAAACTTGCAGAATTTGTTAACGATTAATATATATCTATATATGCTAATTTGAATTTGTGGCAAAAGTGGTAGCAAACCACAAGGGTGCTGCAAAACCATAGGCTTAAATTTGCGTTTTGGACAACCTGATATCAAGCAGTGGAAGTATATATTTTTATAACATCCAATTTCCAAATACATATTCAAATGAAAAAAACCCTTCCGAGCTTAACTGCAAAAATTAAGTAAAAATACTAATTATATTAAATAAACTTATATGAAGTTTAAATATCGAGCATTTGCAATATAAATTATAAACTAAACGAGTGGGGCATGGCATCGTGCGATAAGGCAAATTTAGGATTTAGGAACAAAATATCGAAACCGCGTTGCAGTCTAAGGGATAAACATTGGAAACATAAATAAAATTTATACTGATCTCTATAAAATATCTGATAATATGAAGTGCATACATCTAATTATTATTTGTGACCGCCAAGTGGCATTTTATTGCTTTTTGTAATACCATCACTGGAGCGCATTCCATAAATAACTAAATGTATATTTAATTAAAAATAAATACTAAGTAATTTTACGATGATTTATTAAACATCTATAATAATATTTTTATACATTTTTTAGTTTTCTATATAGCAATTATCATGGCACACTAAATCTAACTTGGAGCAAATTTGCTCCAATCACTTTTAACTTGTAATTGTAATCTGATTCTTAAAACTAGCAGAAATAAAAAAAAACAAAAAAAATCATTTGATTTGGACGCTCCGTTCTCTCAAAAACTCAATTACCATTTATCTCAATTTTGGCCCCGTATCTTCGAAACGGCTGAATCTGCCTTCTTCAAAAACTGATCAGAACGTCTCTCCATTGAATGTTTTTTGAATCATTCAAATCGGTTGAACCTTCTTACCAGAAATGTCGATGAAAATTGTATCCGCACACTCACACATACACACACACATAAGGTATGCCAAAATGTTCAGAAGATTTGAAGCTTAAAAATATATAATAAATTTCATTTTTTTTTTGCTATTACTATGACTTACCCTGTGGGAGGTAGGGTAAAAAATCCTTGACAAAAAACGCCAATAATTAGATTTTGTCTATAATGTTCAGCACGATCAACTCTACAATAATGCAAGCTATTTAAAAGTAACTCTTTATTAGCATATAATATGTATGTATGTTTTTTCATGACATTATGTATGTATGCATATAATATGTATATATGTTTTTTCATGACATTATGTATGGAATGTTTGTTTGACAAATATAAACCTATGGCAACAAGTGAATCTGCGCGATGGCCGTTGGCCCAGCGAATGTGGGGTGCGAGTGCGAGTCCGCGCCTCGATAACGGTACAACTTATGCGACGAGCAAAAATCTTATTTGCATGTCTAACACACAGTTCTACAGGCTCGGAGGCTCAAAGACAGACACACCAGCGTTCGTTCATGATGTAATGATACATGGTGGGATTTGCCCATGTGGATACAAATTGATTGAAAAATATAGCAAAATAGTAGTGCATGATATTGTATCTCAAGGCAAATTTGCTGGAACTTCCCGTACAGTAATTAAACATGCGCGAAATAAAAATAATCATTAAATTTTTTTGAGTAAAAACAATTGTTTTAAATATTTTAAAGTAATATATATTAGTAACCATATTTTTTGCATGAAATCCGGGGAACACATTTTTTTGGTTAAAATTTTTTAGTATATATTTAAAAATATATTGTCAATCAGAACATTTTTAAAAATTCGGGACAAAAGACCTATAACCGGGACAAATATTGCTTTTAGAAAAAGCCGGGACGTATGGTCATCTCATATATTGTAACGACAATTGGTATTTGGTTAGAGTTTAGGCACAGTACATGATTGTACGTGTAGGTACAGTCATGCCCTCAGATCTGTAATAATAATTAGTTAAATTGAATTAGATAAAAGTACATTCTCTCTCAATCGTGTAGTTAGTAGGTTTACTTTTCCCAGGTAATTACAGGGTGTTTATAGAGGTCGGATTAAGGAGTTGGAGTAACCCTTTCGTAATGGGTGCAATGCTAAGTTATAATAAGTGGCAGACATTGCAATACCCCCAAGAAAGGGGTCGTCAACCCCCTTAATCCATCACAATATATATAAATATTGTAAATTTCATCGTCGTATATTATATATCTAATGTAAGTGCTTATATTTGGGCTTTATCCATGCTTCTCTTTAAGAACGAAAACACAATAAATAAACAGCGTCGACACAAGCAATATGTTTTTTGAATCATTCTAATCGGATGCGCCGTCTCTTATTTTTTGCACTTTTTGCTCCGTAATCATTTATCAAGCAATCAATGCAAATTGAATGTTTTTTTAATCCATGCTGCCGATATCGTGGACAAAAATGTGTATCCAAACATACACACATACATACTACACACATATATAAATCTATTTTTTCTAAGGTATGCCAAAAATTTTCAGCAGGACTTGAAAAGTAAAGATACATAAAAAATTTATTTTCGACTTTTTTGCGATTACTATAACTCACGCTACTAGAAGTTAATTAACTCAAATTTTATAGATAACGGAATTATTGTAGAATAAAGAAGCATACATTAGAATTTGGATAATTTTTCTTTTTTCACATAATTATTGTCAAGTTTAATTAATCTGTACATAGTCATAAATAATTAATGTTCGTAGAAATTTATTTAAAAATAGAGTAATTCATCAAACATTTCAAAAATAACTAGGTATAAGTGACATTTTACTTTGCGGAAAGTTGCATGAATAAAAATATCAAACTTTTTCTTTTAATTTCAGAATACACATCTTTTACTAAATACCTGTAATGATAAAATTAATATTAAGTGATTTCAAATAAACATTTGAATAGTTAAACTAATTGTTCATATACTTCACTATCTCTGGAAAATAATTTATAATGTGAATCAATAAGAATATGGCCATAAATGGAGCAATTTAATGGAGATTTCAACAAAAAAATAGTAATTTTTAAGTCCAATTTTACAGATAAAAAGGAAATTTGGGAAACTTTTTGATCGAAATATTTCCGTACATTATCATTTTATTGCTTATTTGGTGGTACCGTTAGCTATTTCAAATAACACATAAAATTAAAGTTGATTTAAATTTATAATATTAATAATAATCACTAACAAATATATATTAAAATATGAAATAAATTATTGTTAACAAGCAATCGCTAATTTCAATAAACATGATGTAGAAAAACATAAATAATAAACTTTGAGAAAATCAACACGAAATTCTTAAAAGAATTGAAGGAGAATTAGAGCAGCAATTTTTTTTTTGCATCGACCCATTGTCCCCCCCCCCCGTTCTAATAAAAAAAATTGACGCGCCACCCTTAATTTATGAATTTATAATATTAATAATAATTACTAACAAATATATTTTAGAATGTGAAATAAATGATTGTTGATGATAAGCAACTGCTAATTTTATTAGAACATGTTGTAGAGAGACATAAATAACATTTGATAAAATCAACGCAAAGTTCTTTTGAATTGAATGCGAAGTTAGAGCAGTATTTACTAATTATTTTGCATTGCAACCCCCTGTTCTAATAAAAAAAATGTCTGCACCACCCTTAATTTTTTCATAGATTTTATTTCTTAAACATTCAATTGATGTAATCAGACAACAAATTAATATGCATTCACATGTAAAAATATGCATAGAATAGAATGTTTTTTGATTTCATTTTTTTGTTTATTTTCGAAAATTGTATTTTGCAATGTTGTACGACTCCCCCATGTAACTGCCTGGCCTCCACATGAGGAGGGCGCGCCCCATAGATTGTTTTTTGCACGGAGTTACGGTGTTGGTCCAAAATTTCGTCGACTTATTTCCACCATCGTATCCCATTTTATGAATATCTCATTTCAATGACAAGTTTAAACTTCAGCAATTCAATTAAAACAGCCTAATAGCATTTTCATCGTGGTATTACTTCATATGCGGTCTCTGGTGTGTAAACTTATACAAAGAGAAGTTAAACTCATACAATTGAATGAATCAAGTTTGTTCGCATAATAAGCTCGAAAAACAAGACACATTCCATCGCGTCCGTCCATCGGATGATATGAGCAGTTCTGTATTATGTATGCAATGCAAACAACATATATAGGCATCCGTGAGCCAAATTGTGCTAAGAAACTACGTGGTTAGGCACTTACATTGAATAGATTTAGATTTAAGTCGCATTTTGTGGTTTAGCACACAGCCACATAAGAAAAGTTCCTTAATGCAAAATTAACGCCTTAAAATAACTAATTTATACCCATTTTATATTCATAAATCTAATCTTTCCTTACGAGTACAAAGGTGGTGTGGTGTTGCAAAAAAAAAAAACAAATATATTCAGATAGTCTTTTATCAATTTTCCGCAGGGTAGGTTATAGTAATCGCAAATAAATTGAAAATGATTTTTTTTTGTATATCTTTACGTTTCAAAAGTTTCTGAACATATTGGCATACCTTAAAAATGAATTTTTTTATGTTTGTGTATGTGTAGTATGTATGTATTTTATGTATGTATGTATGTATGTATGAATGAGTGAAAACAAATTTTCGTCGATGATTTCGAGAGCACTGATCAACCGATTTGATTTATTCAAAAAATGTTCGATTCCTTTAATGAAGAGACTGGGAGACTTGTTGATTAGTTTTAGGCAAAGGCAGATCCAGCCGTTACGAAGATAATGATTCAAAAAACATTTCACTTATATTGATAGGATGAAGAATTTATGGAATTTTTGCAAAGTCAGGTCTAGTGGTTTCCGAGATTCACAAAAACCATAAGGCACTATACCATGCACCACTAGTTTTTTTTTTAAATCTTTTAAATTGATGAAAAAAATATTTTTTTGGAAGTTGGATATCAATATCATTTTCGTAGATGATATTAGTAGATGTTATCAAGAAGACCTTGGTTATTGATCTGAAATAAAAATTAAGTTTCATAACTTATTGGGATCAAACTTCTACTTGACTTCTAACTTAGAAGACAACCCAACGTTTCTTTTATTAATATTTGATCTATTTTATTGAAGTTCTGAACTGCATAATATCATAATTATGGAGTTCCTCTCATAATAATAATATTTTTTAATCTGATGCAGTATTTGTACCGAGTATTTATACTAAATATATTTCAGATCTCTATTTTCAAGTAAAAACGTATACCAGGATATTTGAAGTAAGAATTGTACCATTGAACCAGGGCAATTTTACCAGAACAAAATTGAACAGAATAGAATTGATGTTTTCCCCACATGAAGGACTGACAAAAAACTACCCATTAACTTACTGTAAAATGTGTATTTCATAGTCAAATAATACTCATAAGAGCAAACCTATACTATTGCTTCTCGTTTTTGTTGAAGAATTATCTACATTTAGTTTAGCTTTATAACTCATAGAGTTATGTCAATTACTCTATAGTTTTAGAATCATATGAAAATTATCAAAACAAAACATGGTTGTGATATATATTTAAAGCGACTTAAATGTTTACAATCATAAGAATTTCTGAGAAAAATCAAAGTTTACCTCAATTGCAGACGAAAGTATTTACCAGCCATTTATTTATGCATGCAGGTTTTCCAAATGCACTATTATTCATATTCATGAATTTAAAATTAAAATAATACTTTTACATAACCGTTTTTGTTTAAAAATACTCTTTCATTCATGTAACGAGCTAAATGCGCCATTAAACGTGTTTGTCATCGTTAATTTTGAGTAATAGCCAGTAAATATTTTTTTTATTCATATTCATAACGCCTTTCTTTATGGTTTTATGTATGCTTTTGTTAAATACAAAAATGGGTTACGTCTGTCCACCAAAAAGGTTTTGAAATTTCTTTTCATAATAGCCATTACATATGAAATGTCACTTGAATAGATGAATAATTTCTCAAATATCTATCATTTCAAGCTACTTCATACAATTTGTACTGTATATCAATATTACTAGAATATTATGAGAATATTGAAAAAAATACTTATATAAAAAAGTTTTTTATTCTTAAGAGCTTTTGGTAAAAACATTGAAAATTTCACTCTTATTATATTAAAATTCCCGTTGCTTAGTATCTAAGATTTTTTGCTACTCATAAGAGGCCACTTACAATTGAACTTATTTAGGATCAAAAAATCATTATTTGTTGATCTACTGATTTTATAATAAATAAGAATAAAACTATTCAGTTAAGAATTTCAGTTTAAGCTACAATTTAAATTAATTTATGTAAAATTATCTCAAAATTTAGATTGTTTCTTATATACAAAGATTTTTCGAAGATTCATCAAACAATTCTTCAAAATTAAAAAAAAAATTCTTATATAATTTATATCTCAACTCGTTGTTTATATATATATATATATATATATATATATATATACATTTATACATGTGTTTATGTATATATGCATTTGGTCCAGAATCCAGTCTTGCCATTATTTCTTTTCGACATCTTATTTCAAAACTGACTGACAGAATATTATATGTAATTTTCAGTTGCATACAAATCATTCGTATATTTTTTGGTTTCTTTGTATGACAGCAAAATCAATTCAGATCAATATAAACGTATTATAATGCATTCCGCAAAAAACCTTCGACCTGCAAGAAATCTGTTGTTGTCCAATCGTCTTCTTTAGGGTCAGAACATTCAGATCCGAAATTATTTAGTGTTGCTGTAAGAAAAATGATTGCTGAATAAAATAATATTCTTGGACTTTTGTCCAAGGTTTAAATTTTGGTATAGTCGTTTTCTGAAACTTTTCTCGGGTTGTCCGTTTTTTAATCTGAAATTTAATTCGTTTAGTTGCTAATTTAATTGATCTCAATGTGTGTTAAAATAGAATAATAGTATACATTTTTAAATCCACATTTTTGTGAATAATTGATTGTGAATATAAGATTAAATTATTAATGTCATTGTTGGATTAACATTTATTACTAATCACAATGTCTTTAATTTGATAAAGTAATTAATAAAATTGTATGGATGTTATGGTTTCTCAAGAATCAGATGTATATTATAATCTACTTCACCTGCCATTTGATCGTATTCTTGAAAATAATCTTTCCTTATGTATATATATTTAATTTTCATATAAATTTATAATATATTTTATAATTCCAAATCATGATTCATTAGAAAGTAATTCATCATGATTATAATAATAAAATGACATATATAAGTAAATGCTTCAGATTTTCTTTTTTGGTCATTTTAGGAAAAAAACTAGCTCGTCTGTTCAGATGTTCAGCGGCATCCCCCGACTTACATAATCTTAGAACTATTTTCTAATCCTTCAAAATTATTTGATAAAAAATACCTACTTTCATTTTTGTCGCATGAAAAACTTATATTTTTTTAAGTATTATATGTAAAGCCTTAAAAAAAACTCAGTGGAGTTGGCACTCAATTTCTTAAAAATATATTAAGATACATATGAAATAATTTTGTAATGGTAATATGATTTTAATAATTATTATTATCACAGTTATTTATTGAGCTTTCCTAAATATTTGCAATGCATTAATAAACTTTCAATAGTAATTTAAACTACTTCTGTAATTCGAAGTACGATATAAATAAATATGTGTGTAAAATTTTTTATAAAATTATCATTATTCCAGTTTAATTTTGTAAATCAAATTTGGTGGTGAATCCATCAGTACTTTAATTTTCATTTCATGGATAGATCCCGAAAAATATAGAGACGATTTTCTCGAATCGTTAAAGTTAATTTTAAAGTTTATTACATACTACTTATTTATAATTGATTCTTAAGTCGTAAGATTAACCAAAATAGTGGAATAAAAAAAACAACATAAATTTTGAATAGTTTGAAAATTTCTTCTGATATTTTTGTGATAAGTTGCACTAACATTCCTAAATGTGTAAGAATTGATTCAATTTGATATTGAAATTTAGATATTTAGATAAAATTTTCAACTGTTTATTTCAAAAATAAAGTTATCGCTTTCAATTAAATCCGAACATTGCGATTTTGAATAAAATTTATAAAAATTGGCAAATTGGCAAGGGTTAATTTCAAGAAAACGGCCGGGTAGATTTTTACCTAAAACTAACCGATATCATTTCCAACCAATATCTTTCGAACAGTTTTTGATTTTTTAAAATCGATTCAGATTTGAGAGCTGAAACGTCGACAAAAATTTTTTCTACTATCGAATGGCTTTTAAATTTTTGAAATCTGTTAAGAGGTTTTTGAGAAAACGTCTATTTACAAAATATCTGTTCACATACACACACACAAACTTTGTCCAAATTCGGTCTCATTCGATTCAGAAGGGCTTGAAAAGTCGAGAAAATCAGCGATTTAGATTTTTTGATAAAAACATAAACTTTTCCTTCGGGAAGTTAAAAATGAAATTGGTAACTACTATCATAAATATTGTTCGAATAAAAAATTTTAGTTTTATGTTTATATAATATAGTAAAGACTTAAAATTAGTATAGAATACATAAAAGAGTAAGAGACAACAAAAATGAATATTTAAAAAAAATAGGAATTCATTTGATACATTTTTATTTAATTATTGAATAATAGTAAATTAGTAAATTACTGATTTTATTAAAATTTTTATAATAAATAATAAATTACCTTTTTCCGAAAAAAATATTCACAAAATAAAGCTAAATATAAACAAATGCACCTGAATAACAATTAATTGACTTTTACCTTACAATGTTAAGCGTCACCAAAAAATGGCATTTGAAAACTTCATTTTTAAAGTATTTTTTGTAAATAAATAAATTATTTTTTTAAATATTTTTTGTTCTAACGGTTAAAAATAAATAATTACTAGTTTGTTAGTGAATTTAATAAGTCTTCTACAAATGTATGATATTTTATTATTAGTTGAAACAACTTATGAACAAATTAATACTAAAATTGAAAAAGTGCCCTAAAGCAAGATGACGTTTCAGTAATCCAAATTTAAAGTCCTTCTTGCATAAAATCTTGTCCTAAAATACTAATTAAGATGATTACGATTTCCTGGTTCATTTTATCCAAATCAACACTTACTTCCTTTACCACATTCAAGGTTCTTTATTTGAAACCATTCATCAAGATTACAAGGACCAAAAGTCTTTAAAAAGTAACACCATAAAATTACATGTTTCACTTTCGACGTAGTAAATACCGTCTGCCTTGACCGACAAACTCCAAATCGTATTATCCTTACACGCATCATACCATCGTATAAACATTCTCCAGAAACTTATTATATTAGACACAAAAGGAATAAGTTTAATTTTACTTTCGGTAATCCCGTATGTGTACAAAGGTAGTGGTCAGTCATAATAGACTATAAGAATTCATCAAGAATTTGTTTTGGGTAGGAACCGGTTTTTGAAAATTCAATACTTTCTTGATTTCTAACAGGACAGCCAGGTACGGTACCTGCAGGTAGATTTTGTAAGAATGTGTTTGTATGGGCTGTGGACAGTGTGGTTCACAATTCTGGTTATGTAACATGGATTAAGGGTTTTTTTTGTAAAGGAATATATAAAAGGCAAACCAAACTTTTCTTTAGAAACTTACATTTCCTAAATTCACCAAATTTCATGGTTTTTCCTTATAAAGCCAATTTGTTTCTTAGTATTATATTGTAAAATGGCTAGTGAGTCTAAATATATAATTTCCTTATCTAAATTTTGTTTATATAACACCTTTTACTTTTTTAAAATTGAAATGAATTTTTTTTTTCATGATATTTTGAGCTTTGTGCCTTCTCTTTCAATTCCTTGCTTTTTCCCTTTTTATGTAGTTTTTAAATTTCTATAAAATATAAAAAATAGGTGCAAAAATATATTGATATTAATTTTCTGAATAATTAGTATTTTATTTTATATTTTTTATATTCTTTATTTAATTAATATAATTAATATATATTGATTTCTTAAATAATATATTAATTGAGGTGATCAGTTATGTTTCATTTTATTCAAATTAATTCGTACTTTCTTTATGAAATTTAAGGTTTTTTTATCTGAAATCATTTACTAAAAATCACAAGAAGCAAAAGCTATAATATATGACATAATTAATAAGTTTGTAGTAATTAATACTATGTATCATCAGAATCTTTCTTCATTTTTTTAATGACATCATGTAGAGGGCTTTCTTTTTCTAACAATATTCCAATCCAGTTTCCTCTTTTTTTCTACAATCATATACAGCAGATTTCTTTTCTACTTCCTTGCTCTTAGCAGTAGGTAATTAATTTCTTTCCTTAAAAATTATATACTTTGAGGATTTTTAATTTGAAGCTGAAACATATGATTGGATTACTTAACAGTCAAATGTATAACTAAAAAAGTATTTATTATATAATTATAAAGGTGCAAATAAAAAAAAGAGTGATTAAACTATTATTAGCGTTTTTATAATATTTTGTGCTTGTTTTTTTGTATATTATTCAGATGAATAATGAGACACATTTTGTTCTCCAAACTGCTATTTAATTTTTTTTTATTTTGACGCATTTAGGAACAAATAAACTCATGCACCAATAATAATATTTGCTTAATTTATTGTTTTTTGCAATAAACTGTAAAATATTTAATCCACGCAAACAAAAAAACATGTACGCAAATATTCATATATACAAATATCTGTTCTGAATGGGGAGTGATGTGGCGATCAAATAAGCTCTGGCGTAAAGGATAATAAAAACAATATGTCATGATATTTTTATATTTTTGTAAACGATAAGTTTTGTAATACATTTTTATTCATTTCGAAAGTATTTTATTTTAATTTAATGCATTTCCGAATTAAGTCTTGTGAATACACATACAATTGTTATTTATATATCTTCATTTTCAAGATACCTCTAAATTATGAATCTTTTTATAGAATAAAATATTTAATTGGAAATTCAAAAACTTCTACGTCTCATTGTATCATTTCTGATTCTAAGTCTGGAACAGTAATTTAAAAAGCACTTGCTAGTTATTATACAATCAGTATTTGCCAAGATTTATGTGCAGAATTGTTATGTCAACATCCGTAGAAATCTGTTAATATTTTATTATACAAGGACAAGAAACAGTTGTATTTGACATAAGTTTATGGTAATTAATACTATGTGATAAGTTATGATAATATAACCTGTTATTCGTCCTAGAGAGATACGAGTACTATCGATGGTTTTGTGTCAGGAAATCCACCATAGAATTTTCTTCATAATTATTAATTTTTTATATATCAAATTTTTGTTGAAATAAATATTTTAAACATCAAGAATGCGAATCAGTCAACGATTATTTATATTTACATTTTTTTATAAATCATATGTAAGACAACGTCTTAACTGGTTATTGATTTACCTACACTAATTACACATTTCTTCATTTACAGGTATTTTTATGAAAATATATTTTCATTTATTTTTTTAAAGATTGAGAATCATTCTTATTAAAAATTGTTATCCAAGGACTTATGGCCTAAAAGTGAGAATTACTCATTCTTAAACCCGTCTGTTGCAAAGAAAAAAAATCATGGTAGTGTCTAGTCCTTCTTCCCATATGATTCTGATTTTACTTGTAGATAATAATAGAAGCAGGAAGACCGAGTAAAGACCAATTCTCACTTTAGTTTTTGTTTAATAGAAGTTCATACACTTTTTTACATACTATTCAAGTTTAATCATAAATTTTCTATTAATTTGTATATAATTCAGCAGTACAGTTTTAATATCTCATTGGAAATATTAACCTTATTAGTTCAAATAAGCTAATACCGATCTTGATGTTGTATTAAGTCCATATCTAAATTTTACACATATTTTATATTTAAATTATTTTAATTACTTTTTTCAGTTCTTTCAGTTTACTTCATTAATTTGTTTTATACATCTTTATAAAGTTGATGACCTTATATATATTATTAAAAAAAAATTTTTTTTTCAACGTTAACAGATAAAATCTTTCTACTCCGGGTATACTAAATCATGATATTAAATAGCATATTACAATTTTTAGATAATTTGCTGTCCTAGTTTTAGGCATATCAAAAACTTCGAGAAAACTGGAAAAAATTCGGGATTGATAATTCTTGTCTCTATAAATTGAATTAGATTTTTTGTTATATTACTAATTTTATTGGCTTCAAATTAATAAAATATTAGCATCAAAGCATAGTATTAAAGAATTTCATATAAAGGTTTTATTAGTTGATTGATTTTATACTTACGTTTTTATTTTCTTAATTTTAATTTTTGTTTGTTTATTTATTTGATACAAATCATACATACTGTATGTATCTCAGATGAAAAAAAATCTAGTTAAACAGATCACGGCAATATTAGAACAAAAATAAATTCTTAATTTTTCTATAAAAAGTTACATTGTGACTAACATATATACTTACATATATACATACTCGTATATGCTCACTTAAATACATACATACACCTAGGCATACACATTTTTCACCCGTTTGCTATGAATGTCGTTCATGGACGACATCCACTTTACTACCCGTGTAAAACTGTCCTCCATGAACGACATCCGCATGGCAGCATGTGTATTAATATTAAACTTATATAAAAGAAATTAATATTTCCTTTTATATAAATTTACTTCAGTAAATGTGAAAAGGTCCTAACTAACCTTAGTTACTATTTACCTATACACATATAAAGTTTTTTAAAACCCCTCGCTGGGTCACTTGACCCTTTCTCACTCTTCATTTCGTTTCGTTTTGTGATGCTTGGACGAATCGACGGGATTTTAA
Source organism: Ctenocephalides felis (assembly GCF_003426905.1). NCBI lineage: Eukaryota > Metazoa > Arthropoda > Insecta > Siphonaptera > Pulicidae > Ctenocephalides > Ctenocephalides felis. The sequence continues at coordinate 39,719,527 of NW_020536999.1, read as the reverse complement.
TTTTTTATGTTTTTTTTCAGGACAGGAATAACATTATGTAATACGGGATCATTAGACGGTCACATGTAAACGAACGCCGAATGTGGGTAAGTCGTAGTTAATGTTTAATTTATTAGATAGAGCTTGACATAAATATGTTCGGCAGGTGAAATTTGACGATTTTTAAAATCTAGGATTATGGTGGTTTTTGTATGCAATGTGTAAAAAATATGAATGTTATATTTTAGATATGATATATCTTTCGTTGTCTTATAATCGTGATAAATCGGATACTCTACATTTTTAATAAGATTTTTTCTAACTGATGCAAATATAAATTGGAGTTATAAATTCATTAGTTTTTGTTCGACTCCACATAAAATTATCAGATGTGCTTGAATTTTATGCAGAATTATAGAACCTTTGAATTGTTTTTTATTTTATATTTATTCATGCATGTAGATTATTTACTTCTTATTTCATGAGAAACGGGCGAACCGATGTTTTCCTTCGGTTCAATTTACATTTGACCCCAAATTATCAGACCCGTCTTTTAATCTTTTGAATAGAAATATTCAAAATTACAGAAACGTATGAAGCTTTGAATTGTATTTTTTTATAACAATTCAAAGCAAATTATTTATAATATATATACATGCATTTTAAATGGTTTATTTTTTGTATCCTGAGAAACGCCTGCACAAATTTTACAAATTCAAAAGCCATTGTCTCTATAATTTTTTTTAAGTGTATCCTTCTAATTAATAATTAAACGTTAATGTTTTGTTGACTCGATAATTTAATACGTTATCTATTATGATAAATACACTTTTTGTGATTAATCAAACCATCCAATTTATAAAAAATTCAATTTCAATTTAATTTAAGTTCATCAATATATTGCATATATGTATCTACTGTAAGCATAAATGAATTTTTTAGCAACTTAAATTGTTAATTTTTGTCTAAACTTCCATTTTATGAAACGTATGATTTTCAGATATTTTTAATTTCAATAATACCTAATTATAAACCAGCTATCACCAATGAAATTAATTTTTCTCTTATGCGATTTGGTAAAATTTATACTGGTAATACTTACCAAAAAGTGCTTAACTAGCTGTAAGTGGAATTCTGTCTTAAGGCAATTAAGGCATCGTGCCTTAAGGCAAATTTCTGGAACTTCCCGTACCAAAAATTATTATAACTATATAAATAGCGATTAACATTTAAAAACACACACACACATATACACACACATACATCCATTTTTTCTAAGGTATGCCAAAATATTCAGAAACCTTTGAAACGTCGAGAAATGCAAAAATTTTCATTTTCGATTTTTTGCGATTACTATAAATTACCCTACGGGAAGTTAAAAATGACATTCAATTTAATTTTACGAATCTAAAAATTTGGCTGCTTTTGAATCTAGAAATTCAACATTATTTTGCAATAACTCAATAACTGTAACACAATGTCAAATATTGTGATCAATATTTTATAAAAATATTAACTTTAAATTTTTATCTAAAGGGTGGACCTGAATACAAAGGTTTAATTTGACTTTCAGTAATTGTACTGTCTAAACGAGCGGTCAGGAAACTTTTTTAATAATCATACCAAAATATTTTTGTCAAAATTAATATTACCTTATGGCGAAGAGGGATTAACTTAACATACGCACAAATATGTAGCAAATGCAGTAAATTTCTATTAAAAATATATTTTTTTACCCCAAATTACATTTTTACACCATTTGGTTAATTTACCCTGGCTCTCCGACCACTGGTCTAAACTAAATGAACTACATCAGATTTCACAATACATGATGTACATCAAAGTACCAACAATTGGGCTATTTTCAGAAAAATTACTCATTAATTCCTAATTATGATAAGTTCTATTGCTTTAATACCCCATGGGCAGGGTAAAAAGGTAGACATCCAGATCCTTCGTCTTAGTTTTATGCCAAGGTGTGTTGAAGTCTTGGAATTATCTGAACATTTAAATTCCGTTATGTTCCACCTATATTTATATGTTATATAATTAAATTTCATCTTTTTATTTTTATCACCAATTCGATCTATTGACACCATCCATATTTGGCCCTCACCAAAACGGTTACAGGCGAAGTAGATGTTCATTATTCAATCCAAGCCGTCAACTGTAATTGTTGTTTTGTTTTCGTCAATTTTGGCGTCTCAATTTGTTCGTGATCGCTTCCTCTTGTGATACCACGTATAGCTTCCGTTTCCTGCAATGTCACAATGTCCGATTGTCTTCGTGGGTAATGACTTGGCTATGACTAGGTGATTAGGTCTAGAACTGACCCTTATTGTTTACCTTAATTGCGTTTTAATGTTGGCTTGAAATATCGGGTTAAAAGTATTCGCCAAGTAGTCGCTTGTGATTAATTTTCTGCTTCGAGCTTTATCAATAACATGATAAAATTAGCAAGAAGACCATTACTTCTCAAGCTTTAGAATCATTCTCAAACTAGTGGGGTGTATGGCATCGTGCCTTAAAGCAAATTGCTGGAACTTTCTGTACCGTAACGACTGGTTCGAGAAATACTGAATGTTTTCAAATGGATTATTAATATTGTAACATTGTCTAATATTTATAAGAATTATATAAACTGAATTGCATAGTTAAAATATTTATTTAAAGTATATAAGTGAGCTTTGGAACTTTAGCCAGAATCAAAATTAAAACCTGAATTATTTTCGACATACAAAAAAAAAACAGTAAAAAAAATTAAATAATTTTTTTTCCAGAAGCAATTATTTTGTCAAAACAAGTAGTAAGTTTTTTGAATCATTCAAATCGGATGCTTAGTTTCCTCAAAAACTGCCATTTTTTGCACATTTAGCTTGGTGTTTCCAAAACGGTTGGACCTGCCATTGCCAAAAACTAAACACCGTCATTACTAATTGAATGTTTCTTGTTCGTTCTCTCAAACGAAACTGAAACGCAAAAAAGAGCCAAAAATCGTAATTCAGTTTTTGAGAGAACGGAGCTTCCGATTTGAATAATTCAAAAAACATTTTATTTATATTGATTAAACGACGAACTGTTTAAATTTTTGGAAAGATTCAGCGGTTATGGACTCTAAGTTCAAACAAATCTTATGTTTTTAATTCTTTATAGAAAAAGCTCACGTTTTCGCCAGAAAATCTGATACGCTAATTTTATGCTTTCTGGTAGTTTCAAGTTATTCTGAATCGTTTACTATTTAAATTGATAATATGTGTCAAGTTTGAGCCAAAACTTGACATTTGATGTCAAAACGGCTAAACTGATTTTTAATCATTTAAAATCCATTCGATGAAGTTTGTCAAGGACTTGCGTTAATTAATTTTGCCATACCATTGGTCAAACTGTTTTTCAAGAATAAGCAGAAAAGTCCAAATTTGTCTAAGTTTTCGGGAAAAATCCTGTGGAGATTTTGGAAATTTAATAATTTTCTGATTGTTTTTATATATTATATCATTATGATGAAATTGTGTGTGATGATGGAGTTTATGGCTTTAACAAACATTCTAAAATACTATAGGCCTACGAAAATTGGTAATAATAACATTGGTCTTCATATTTCAAAATTTTATTGTCACAATTTTAAAAGATTGCAAATCTCACTTCTCATTGATTAAGTCGATTTACACATGTCAGAAAGTTGGCATACAAACAAAATGCTACCTACACCTACATCTAGTTAAAATGCATTTTAAGATAAAATCACTAGCATCTACTGCTAATTTATAGTAATATTACAGTTGATTATAATCTTACCTTGTAATTTATTTCGATGACATTCGGTTTATGCGTGTCAATTGAGATCTTATGATATACTAATTAGTTGTAGTGTAAAAATACATTGAATTATTTTAAAATTATTACAGGGCACAAAAGTGATTTGATTCAATTTTTTTTATTTAAAAATTTTAATCTTCAACGAATGTTTCTTGATTGCTCTTTCCTAAGCTTACTTACATACTTTTTATAAATTAATTTTTAAAGATATATTTCGAACACGAAAAATTTTAGCATTTACTTCAAACGTTGTATTTTTATCTATTTTTGGAACACTAGATTATCCTTATTATTCCTTAACAGTAATTTTTCTTACTCCATTTGTCAATTTACCATGTTGATGACATCTCATCCTCACAATTGAGTATTTTCTCACAAGCTCTGTACCATCATTACCAGTAGTCAACATTTTGTTTTTTCCTTGTTGCTTCATTATTGGCAAGTCATTCATCATTAATATTGAATCAAGATCGTTAGCCAAATTTCTCACAGACTTAGGAAAACTCCATACAATTATTGTATAAAATCGATCATTATTGGTGCGATACCGTTCTGCACATAACGGTAATGTATTATATCATAATTAGACAGAAAAATGATTGAGTTAATTTATATGAAGTCGTTTTAATTAAATCATTTTTGATTAAATGGTGCTTCATTCGATGAGTTCATAATTATAAGTTTTGAGGTAAATAACCTGCAAGTAATTGTTGTAAATTATGAGCGCATATTTGTGCGAAAGAATTCTTTTGATACTGAAATTTAAGCATTATTTTATCAAAGGCGGTAAATATTAAACAACACATAGCGTGGTAAAAATATAATTAACAGCAGCCAGATAATTCATTATTCAAAATTTATTTTAATTATATAAAATAATTAAAAATTGCTGTTTTTAATGTTTGACATACCATCTTTTTACTCAGAGAAATATATTTTTTTTGTTAAACACAACTAGAGGGTAAATTAATATACTTTTTTGATCAAATAAGGAATCATGTTGATAAATTCTATGTAAAAATTTATTGAGCAGTTTTTATAAACTTCAATTTGTTTGTAAATTTTTCAAAAAACTATATTAATTTAAAGAATATGAATTCAAATAAAAAATAATAAAAACTTAAAAAGTAATTGTAATTGTTAAAAGTTATTGTAATCGTCCAAAAATCCAAAATCGTCCAAAATTTTTTTTTCAGATTTTTTTTTGTCGAAAATAATTCAGATTTTATTTTCAATTCTGACTAAAATTCTAATATACTTCAAACAAATAATTTCAACTTTGCAATTCAGTTTATATATTCTTATAAATATTAGACAATGTTACAATATTTATATTAATCTATTTGAAAACATTCAATATTTCTCGAACATTTTGTTACGGTACGGGAAGTTCCAGCAATTTGCCTTAAGGAACGATGCCATACACCCCACTAGTTATGTTATATATTTATACTTCATCTAATATCACAGAACAACTTTGGCTAATATATTTTACATGTATCAAAATTAATAAAATTAGCAATTTTGGAAATGACTGACTCACATTTAACCTATTGCATGAACTTAATCCTACATTTTTAGCAACCTGATTAACATCATGGTTATAAGTTTCCAAGTTTCTTTTACTTCAAAAGTTTCCATTTGTTCTAACAAGTTATTATTATTTGGCTAGTATTTTCTCGAATTTTTTACATGTATCAAAATTTATAAAATTAGCAACTTTGGCAATAACTGACTCACAATTAACCTAGTGCATTAACCTAATTTCAATTTTTTAGCAACCTCTTTAACATGCATCATTAAAATCCAAATTACCTTTTTCTTAAACTCTCCGAAAGGTTCCATTTGTTCTAAGACAAGCTATTATAATCTTTGATATATGATTCTTCTCTCTATACAAAAGATCTTAAAGACAATTGCATATATATGGAATTTATGTGTCAACTATTATGTGCATATTAGCATCCATATATAAAACTCATAAAACTTGATGAATTGTCATCTATCAAAATCGATGTCATCTGCTCATCGCAAAAGCTCGTTTGTCATTTTTAGAAAATTAATAGATTGCCAGATTATATGATGACATAGGGCTGAGAGACTAAATTGGATACAGAACAGTTTTAAATGATACTGAAAATATCATATCAAAAAAAAAATTTTTGCTACTATACATCAATTACTCTTCTACTACCATTATTCTGGAATGCAGTAACATATGATAAAGAAACTTCAATGCTTGAAGATTTTTTTGGATCTGGATTTTATAAAGTTCCTGTAATAAAACATTAAATTTAATTAACAATTCTCTAATATAACAAAAACAAATTAGAAATACAATAAAATCGACTGATATTATAAGGATGATATGTGCCTTTATATTATTTCTCTTCTTGAGTTTCTTCAAATTATAGAATTTTGTATCCCAACTTGTTTGCATTGCTAGATATTTGAGAATTTTTTCTAGAAAATAGTAACAGTGTCAAAAAGCCAAGTGTTGTTATTATGTTACTAAGAAATCTAGTATAGCTGAAAATAATTTGAAGAGATTTGAAAAAGTAATATATTAAAAGCCGCGCTGAATCCTGTGGTGAAATATAATTTCCGAATTTTTAGACTATTACTACCACATCTACTTTTATCAAAGTTTATAATTATTTACTAGCTCTATCTTTATCACAGCTAATGCGTGCAATAGTAATTGCAATAAAAAGCCCAGAAAGCATATTGTGCCAAATCTCAATTTCCTCTGGAATAGAAATAGACAATGCTGTGATCAAAATGCATATGGAGTTTTAATGCCTAGAGTTTTACGATTGTTCCAAAGTCTTATAAACTCATAATATGCGGTCGTTCGTCAGTCTTGAACAAATATGAAAACTCAACGAATCGCTTTTATAGCAATTCGCGTAGGTTCTATGCTTGAATACTTGATTTTTAGATACGTCTCGAATATTGCACCCGGGACGAGACAATAGTTTTCAATCTATGAGATATCTATACCAAAATTATCACGAAAAAGTTTATTTGTATACATACATTTATATTTTGACTTTGCCTCTGCATATATAATTATATAAAAAATAATTGCTTAAAATTTCATAGAATATGATTCTATAGAATCATAAGGTCATGCCTCAAACCTGCGTGCCTCAGATGGTGTCATCCCGAAACAATTCATCTGAATTCTACAAATTATTATTTGAATTTATCTTTGTATATATACATTAGGGTGTTTTTTGATATGGACATTTTCGAATTTCCTTGCTCCCAAGAGCTCATATGGTTCCAAATTAATAAAAAACAATTCTCTGAAAGTTTTAGCCTTTAATATTGTGTTTTTGATAGAGCGCAATTCAATCAAAGTTTTGTATGTAACGTTTTTATTAAAAAAGCTGCTCTTTGATATACCCTGGTTTTATTATGTGAAACGGAAATGGGAAACCATATTTACTTTGTTGATTTGAATTAGAGTTTAACTATGCTCATAGATCTGCCTTATGAACTTATTAATAATATTTATATTTGCATCCAACATCATAACCTTCTTTCAATAGATAATAAAGTTCAATATCCTAACTATAAAAATAAAATATTATTACACTAATTTATTAGGATGTGCACTTTGTTAATATTTTTTTTTAAAATACTCAAGATTCAAAATTGCAAATGTGTTCTGGTATAAATGTCCTAATTAGACATGGTTTGTCCAGAGCTGGTTGGTTTCTGGCACCAGTTAGTGATTAATTGGTGATCAATTGTACGTATCAGTTTGATATCAAGAAAGTTAGACAAAAATTCCTTTCTAATAAAACAGTCAGTAAGTGTTATTATATTCATTCTTAGATATATAGTTACATTATAATAGTCTACTAGTATTGATATATGTATGGAAATTTATTTCTTTGGGGTTGATTAGACAGACCGGGCTGACTTATACGAATTGTGACTCATATATTATACATAATGTTATAAAATAATTTTTCTTAACGGATATTAAACAAAATATAAGTACAGTTGAATTATATCTTTTACGTAAAAATTTGAAAATAACTATTGAGAATCTTTGAGCTATAATATTAAATTCGCCGTCCAGCATATCTAGTAATAGAATCCTATTCTCTTCATCGAAATAACATTTACAGTGTGAATAATCGTCAAGAATGAGCGCGTATCCTAGATCCATGTGAAAATAAGTTTTATATGTACCTTCGTTCTACTTTTGTCGAAGGTTTACAATTCTCACCTATATTGGTACACCAGATAAAAAATATTTGATTTTAAATCGATCACCTCAATTCTAATACAGAATGCATTGGGCGGTTTATTCTGTTTGCAGTAGTTAAACAAAGTCATATGTACTTTCGCTTTTAATGAAATTTCATCGTAAATCAGTTAGTTATTCATGACAAAAAATGATGATTTTGAAAAATATCCAAATGAATGATAAGAGATAACCACAGAAATATTTTGCATTATTCAGTGTCAATGCAGATGAATTCTTCAATTGAATTATTGCAAGTAGGATTGTTGCTTTTTGATAAATTATTTTTATTATTTATGTTAGAAATACTAATTATATTCCTATTGGAGGTGTTGGTAACCATATAGTTTTAAATGGAGTACACGAATAACAAAAATTTGAAGCTAATGAATCTATAATTTTAATAAAATTTATAAATTCAAACAGTTGCTATGCATTTTTATAGTAATTAATTTCTATTAACTTTGCTCAAAATTATTTTGATGTATTATGCTCAATATTGTAAAACTCAGTATATCCATATTTTCTTTGAAATTTAGAAATAAGACTTATTTAACAATAAAACATGTGTCAATCTGTAATTTGAGTGGATTAAAAATTAATGAAGTTTCAAAGCCAACAGTAAGAATTTACCTGAAGCCAATGACATTGGAAAGTAATATTATCATATATTGGTATAAATCTGTGTTTCCAAGTCAAATCTTTGACATTCATTTTAGCCGTAGTTAATTACAGTACAAATGTAAATATGCGTATATATTAACATCATTTGTTTATTACCATCGTTGAATGTTAAACTTATTTTTTTGTAATTCAAATCTGTGTGAAACCGACATTTGAACTTTTAATTGTGTTCAGTTAATTATGGTTTCAATGCCGCAGAGTCATTAGTCCGACAAATCGTGTACCGTTTCAATATCTTAATTATTATTTTTATTTAATTTGTACACCGTCTTAATCGTTTATGCACAAAACACTCATGCAATAAGTTTAATGAACAATAATTAGAAATATTTTTTTATTTACATAAATATATATTAAAGCAACGTCTCAAAGTTAATAAGGTTTTTAGGTGATTTTAATAATGTTATCTAATAAAAACAAGTAAATGATTTACTGCATTTTTTCTATGAAAGACATGACAGTGTTTGTATCGATTAGTCATTTACAATAATCATGAAGTGTTTTATCCCAGGTAATTATTAAAAGTAATAAAAAGTCGTTCAGTTGAGATGACAGTTATTACCGATACATATAATCATGTAAAACATTCAATGCCGTAACAGAGGCGATGTGTTCATGATCCAAGGAGATAATATATTTTCTAATGGAAGTAGTCGGGAAGTTGAGAGAAATTAACTTAATAGAAATTAAAATATATTTATAAATAAACCAATCATAAAATGATTCAGAATCTCTTCTAAAAATAGTTGCATATAAACGTTGCATTAAAACCATTAATGTTATCAATTTTGTTAGGAACAACCTGATATCAAGCTGTGCAGATATAAAATTTTACTTGAAAATATAGATCAAAAGTATGTTTCTAAGTGTTAATTTCGTTTGTCTCTAATCACTGGTTTATTGTCTCTAAATACACTCTATTCATCTCTATGTGTTACTATTTGTCTCTCACAATATATAATCTACTCAAAAACATAATCCCACACTTTCTGATTTTAATATTTTTGAAATATTATCAATGATATCCTACTTCTGATTTGTTAACTTCATTCATCTCTATTAACATACTTCATCTCTAATTACTCGTTTATTGTCTTTAATTACACTCTCTACAATATTCATCTCTATATGTCACTATTTGTCTCTCCAGCATTGCTGCATTTAAGTAAAAATATATCCTGCTCGAACATCTATCTAATATGAATATTTCGACAGATTGCCTTTTAACCCTTTCGACTCGGATGCCGCCGCTCCGGCGGTAAAATTCATATAAATCTCGGAATTCGCGACTGGAAAGTGTTAAAAATGTTGTTAAGGAGAAGTGCAAATTATGTATTACAAAAAGCTCATAGAACTGCTAAGTTTTGATCGCCATTTTGAAGTAAGATTAAAAAAATTAAATCGCACATGCTGGTAATCTGTAAAAAAGCTGTTAGGCTTCTCAGGCTAGGTTTTTTGTTTGGATATGTCAGACTAAATATTATTCTGGGTATAATACCGAGTTAGAATTACCGCCTAAAACCATTTTCACTTGGCTTGGAGACATATAGTTGTCTATGAAAAGTTAGCACAGCCAACAGTTTAAAATAATTTGAATCCCCGATACAATATTTTAAAAAAAAAAATTGTATCCAATGAATTTTTATCTCAAGTGCATGGAAGCTCGCATTATTAATAATATACATGTTTGAAGGAAAGATTATTTTCTATGTAATTCTGAGAAAGGACACTATGTAAGTGATCTGCAAATAGATTCTGATATATTATTATGGGTGCGGTGCATTTGTCGGCAGTTATTGTAATAATGCGGAATAACAAGTTCAAGCACTAAAGGTCATAAATGCATAAATAAAAATGCATCGACAATCAGCTATCAAGAATGTCTTAATGGGTGTAAAATTAATCTTAATACATTGAATATTGGGATTTAAGTAGATATTTTATTAAATTTGTGTTTTGGTCGACTAGATATCAAGCAGTACATAGTCACAATATGCTTCTAACTGAAATGAGACAAAATAAATCAACTGGATAAGGCAGTTATTGAGTTGCTTTCTGAAGATCTAGGAAGTAGAGCAGAAGTATCAGCATCACAATAGCTTTTGAAGCAAAAAACACTATATTAATCGGAATAAATTATTTGATTTAAAAAAACTTAGACAGAACATAAGGTTTATATTTGATTATCTACAAATATATCGATTCATGGATGCAAATATATACTGCGGGTTGCGATTTTTCTATTGGAATTGGTAAAAATTCATTTATTCTAATATATAAAATCTTCAATTTCATGTAGAGTCAATAATTATGATTTCTGGCAAGTGAAGTTTATGGTGGCTTGCTTATTTATGTCCAATAAATTGGTGATAAAATCTTGCATCTAGAGCAGTATCTATATTTTATTCGCACATGCGTTGTCTTTTTTTGTAATAAATATCATGTTCTAATATTACATTTGCTTTAGATGATTATCTTTAATAGTATTTTAGTGCAGATATCACATTTGCATAAACGGTTGTTTTGATCAAAATCATGAGTAACACCTGATACTAACCAGGAGATAGAAACAGTAAAGCTATGCAATATATCTAGAAATCGGAAATACATACTTATGTTCTGAGCTATAAATTAAATATCCAATATACTCGTATTTGATAGTCTATCTGATATACAGTCTATCTGATATAGTTTTATCCCATTTGTTTTACAACTAAATAATCCTGTAAAGATAATCTGCATATAAGTTAATGGCATCTATTAATATATAATGAATGCACTTAAATTATTCTGAATACGGTGTAGTTAAATCATTAGAAACACGCGCTTCTAATACATTGCCTGGCGATTAATATTCAAAAGAATTTGCAACTTATCTAGAATATTAAAATAAAGTACTTTGAAGCAGTATCAAAGACTTTAATATTTATATAGCAAGAGAAATTATAACAAATATAATATAAGCAATATATAGAAAAATATCTCTTAAGATAGAAAATATTTTGTCTTTTGAATCTTCAGACATCAGTGAGACACTTTTTACTATTCCACCAAACTGTCCCATATAAACTCATTATTATAATATCTCAAATTTCACAAGATACTTACAAGAAATTCTTAATGTGAAACCAACATCTTTCTTGAAATATTACTGTGTCTGAATTTTTGGCTTCAATTAGTTTGTTCTGCCATTTTGTGCTTTTGATTTAATTAAATATTAAACTAATCATTTATTTAATAATTTAATATTTATTAGTTCGTATTTTGCAGTAGAGATTTAAAAGAAATCATAGTGTTTCTACGTTGATTATATATTTTAATACATTGGAAAGTATTGGACTAATTATAAAAACTATCGATAATCATGATGCAAATTGTTGTAAGCATCAAAATACGCAATAAAATAAAGTCGAGAATTTCAAAAAGTACAGAAGTTATCATCAGAATCATAGATTTGCATACATGGCAAGCATACATTACAATTTCTAGAAGGAAAAAGAGTAAAGCAATTTTAATAATTGCATTCTTACATTGGTTCAGAACTTTATTTATGTTATATTAGAATAAATGGCTAAAGTCGTATAAAGCATATATATATATATATATATATAAATATATATATATATATATAGATGTGTATATATGTATATATATATATATGTATATATGTATGTGTATATATATATATATATATATATATATATGTATATATGTTTAATTTGAGTTTAATAATCGGGCGTAACATCAATAAAAATATTTATAAATTTTTATTGATGTTACGCCCGATTATTAAACTCAAATTAAACATATATATCAACATCAAATTCAAGACTATTCAAAAATATATGTATATATATATATACAAAACTGATAGACTACAAGTACCACATTTATCCATTCAACTTCTTTACTGTGCATGCTAAAATATACATGTATACCCAAACTATGATGTTCTAAAGTTCAAATATGTTTAAAATGAAATTAATATTTCAAATTATTTTTCTTAAATATATGTTATTTTGATCTCAAATATAAAGATATTCATATATTCAATAAAATTTGAAGATACTTGTTACCTTGCAAAAATATTTTGTATTTTATTTGCATTATTCTTTTTGCATGGTTAATATGCAGTAATTTATTAATATACAAAGAGATTTTTTTATGTTAAAGATAAGTGTATGAATATTAGTATTAGGAAAATTAAAGATCAATATATAAATCTTTTTCATATATTTCAATACCAAAACTAACTACTCTCACTCACACATATATTTATCAATAATAAAACTAGTGATGCATGGCTTTTCAGTTTTCATCGCCAAATGACATTTTTTGTTACTTTTTTACTGCATCTCCAAAACCGCTAGACCTGCCTTCCATTTTTGGCACTCTTTGCCCCGTATCTTTGAAACGACTGGATCTGTTTTTGCCAAAATCTAATGAGCACGTTTCCTTATTAATAGGAAATATTAATAAGGAAAATCTAATCAGCACGTTTCCTTATTAATAGGAAATATGTGTTCTAGGAGTAGGAGATCTGTTAATCAGTGTTCTCAAAATCGACGATGAGAAATGTATCCGCACACGCATACATACACATACACACATACAAAACAGACAAAAGACTAGTCTGGGATGCATAAAGGCATTTCCTTCGCTATACAAAAAAAAACATACACACATACATCCATTTTTTCTAAGGTATGCCAAAATATTTAGAAACGTCTGAAACGTGAAGATATATAAACATTTTTATTTTCGATTTTTTTGCTATTACTAGAACTTACCCTACGGGATCTGGTTTTTAAATATAAAATATTAATGTTATCGTGTTTATGCTAATAAATGAAATAAGATCAGTAATTTCCTGATATTATTTTACGTCTTTTTATTGTTTACAAAAGTATCAAATTGATAAAATTATCAGCTGTAAATGTACGAGTACTTTTTGTTATACAAATATTTGGCAACAATTGCACAGTATTTCAATATATAGAGCGCCTCCAGCTCTACCTACATTTTGGCGGAAATATTTATATATATCCTAATATAATAAACTTCAAATTCATAAAAACATCTTAGACTACAAATGCAGTTGCAGTGCTTTAAATTCATTACATTATTAAACTTCTATATCCATCGTTACATTTCTTGTGCAATCATCGGCGCAGCCTTCTTCCACCTTGCAGGAAATGTTTTCAATCTCTATTACCATGCAACATAATAACGAAATAGAGATGCGTAGTAAGTAAATCAAATAGCATGAGTTATTAATTATACATGTGTGTGCAGTTTGTCTGGTCATGACTCGGCGCTTGTTTTGTAATTCGAACACGTGGCTGGCACCAGGTAACTAACTACCTCTATGCGACAGGTACAGGTTCCGTCGTGCTATGCGATTTTCAATCGATCGCGCAAAAAATATTTATGGAAATTTACGATAATTACGTTATTATCGCTGTTAAGAAGACAGCTATAGCGGATAGTTAGTTACAAGATGAAAGATAAAACGTTTGTCGCGGGATTTGCTTATGGTAATGCATACATGCTAATATATTTGTATACATACATGTACTCCAGATTCATATTTAAAATATAAATAATACTTGATAAGTTTTAGATATTTTATTTTTGAATTTACATCAACAATATCGTTTATTTAATTTTTATTTTTACATAGCAATTATTACTATTAGGTATTGTGGTGATACTTGTCCTCAACAACGACAGTTTTTGAAGGCAACCCTATGCTTAGCTTATCTGTATCTTATATTCTTAACTTCTTGAAGGAGAAGTTTGTTTTCGCCAGAAAATCCGATCTGCTAATTTAATGCTTTCTCGACATTTCAATCCATTCTGAATCGAACGAGACCAACTTTGTAAAAAATGTATATGTGTGAGCTGATATTCGATTATTATTTTATTTTTTTTATATTTATTAATCAATAATTCAATTATTTTAATACAATGTAATTTTAAAACTATTTCAGCAATATTTTAATTTATTTAAAAACAAAATATATATTTATTACTGCCAAACTCCTTCCTAGTCATTCTTTTTCTTCTAATTTTGTTCAGAAAATCGTATAGTGATTTATTTTTCTCCAAATTATACCATACTATGGCAGAAACAAACCACAGTAAGGCTCTTTGCTTTTACCTATTTTTTATTTTGATTTCAATTATTCGTCGACGTTTTCTTTAAAAAAGGTTTGAACAGATTTTTTGATAAGCACTCGCGTTGATCAGTTTGTTGATAAAATCGGCTAAGTCATTTCTTTTGAATAAGCAGAGAAGTGTGAAATTATTTATTTTTGGGTAAATAACAAAAGCTTTTTGTAAATTTAATGAGAAAGCCACATTTGCAGGCTCTCAAATAACTATAACAATTTCAATAAGAAAACTATTCTTTAAATTTCTGACTTTCAACAAATATCAGATACTTATTTACATAAATAAATATTTATTTTCACAACTTATTTATCTACATGAAAATTAAATTTTCATTATTTTGGCATAAAATTCTCATTAACTCTATAATATAATATAAACATTCAACACTGTAGCAAAGAAACACAAACTTATCTCATTGTTTTATAAAAGCCAAAAAACAAACAATTTTTTGAAATAATTTGAAATATAGAAATAAACAATATATATATAGTTTATTTTTTCAAAAAATTCATTTATTTTTGTTATTTTACTTCAACAATTTGTTAATTTTGTGGGTTATTCTTCTCGTTTGAATCTGTTAATATGTTGAACTAATATTGTATTTTACAAAGTCAACAAATATATATATATATATATATATATTATTGATATTATTTTCATATTTTCGTCTGGCAGGGGTGCTTGTTATGAGATTATGAAAACAGTTTTCATATCGCATATATTACTATTAATAATGCAACATTCTTTCCGCTCTTACGTTATAATTTCATTAGTAAGAGTAAGTAATTCAATATAAATTTATGTCAATTATAAAGATTAATTAATAAAACAAATGCTGGGAACCTGTTATTTGCCGAAGCCGTTGGCCACGGCTTGACTCGCATGTGCCGTCTGCAAGCGCAACGGAGGCGCGAATAGCAGCATGCGATTGTGCACATGCATATTTTATTTTTTACCTTGAATTACAAACCAAGTTCAGTCCGAATGATGAATCATTTCGAAATAATTCGCCTCATTTAATATATTTCAATTGTGTGCCTAAGAATTGAATATCTCGCAATAAAGATATGAGAAATGAACGCACGCATAGTAGACGACACATGCAAATAGGTACCCATATGCCTGGAAATAAATACATTAATTCGAATAACCATGAATTTTATGTCGATTGCCATATATGCTGTTTATAATTAGTTACACATTTGAAAACAATAACGAATACATTAAGCTGAAACTTGGTTGTTAAGTGATTCATTAATCTAATTAGAGATACATATTTTTGTAATAGAAGTATTTAGTATAATATATTACTTATAAGCTACGAGTGTCACCTATAGTCGACATACAGTGTGGAGAGTTTGATTACAAGTAATAACGCTCTGATAAAGAATTAAATGAGTAACTCTGATAAAGAGATGTCGACTATGAAGTACCAGTGTCGCCTATAGTCAACATCCAGTGTGTCGACTTTTGATTTAAAATTTATGATCTTGATAGAGTTAGTCTACTATGCTTATTATATAGCTAGTATACTATGTATAGTCTACACACTAGATGTCGCCTATAGTCGATATACAGTGTGTAGGCTCTCGTTTCATGATTTATCAATCCAATATGGAGATATTTTGTAATAGAAGTATTTAGTATAATATATTACTTATAAGCTACGAGTGTCACTATAGTAGAAATACAGTGTGGAGAGTTTGATTACAAGTAATAAGCTCTGTTGATAAAGAATTAAATGAGTAACTTTGATAAAGAGTTTAATATCGACTATGAGACACGAGTCGCCTATAGTCAACATCCAGTGTGTCGACTTTTGATTTAAAATTTATGATCTTGATAGAGTTAGTCTACTATGCTTATTATATAGCTAGTATACTATGTATAGTCTACACACTAGATGTCGCCTATAGTCGATATACAGTGTGTAGGCTCTCGTTTCATGATTTATCAATCCAATATGGAGTTATGTTTACTATAAGTTACGAGTGTCGCTTACAGTCGACATACAATTTGTTGATTTTTGCTTCAAGATTTTATCGATCTGATAAAGAATTGAATGAGTAACTCTGATAAAGCGTTATGCCGACTATAAACTACCAGTGTCGTCTATAGTCGACATCGAGTGTGTATTTATAGCTCCAAATAGCTTAGCATTAATTAAATAGCATTAATTTTAATTAAACGACCTTGAAAATTAAATTTTGTTTCTGTAGACTTTTGTTTCGTGATTTATCACTCCAATATAGAGTTATGTTCACTATAAGTTACCAGTATCGCTTATAGTCGACATACAATTTGTTGATTTTTGCTTCAAGATTCATCGATCTGATAAAAAGTTAAATGAGTAACTCTGATAAAGCTACCGACTATAAACTACCAGTGTCGCCTATAGTCGATATCCAGTGTGTAGACTTTTGTTTCATGATTTATCAATCCAATATAGAGTTATGTTCACTAAAAGTTAGGAGTGTCGCCTATAGTCGACATACAATTTATTGATTTTTGCTTCAAGATTTTTTGCGCTGATAAAGATTTGAATGAGTAATTCTGATAAAGCGTAATATCGATTATGGGGCACAAATGTCACCAATATTCCACATACGACACATGTATAGTGTGTCGACTTTTGCTTCAAAATTTATCACTTTGATAAATCACTCTTAAATGAGTTATCCGGATAAGAAGATGAATAAAATTTTTAAAACTACTGACTAGCTAAGTATAATTGTTAATTTTTGAATACATTTTTATCGATATTGAATGGCAAATCTTAAAATATTCTGTGTAACAAATATATGGGCGGCTTGCTGGCTCGTGTAGCAGTGTCCACTCCTGCGGAGAACACTCTGGTAGAGAAAAAGTTAAATACCAAATTACATTAAATAAAACATGTTAATATCACATTCAAATATGAAACAACAATGAAAGCTTCAAAATTTTGAAATGATCTGAAAATATTTTATTACAAGATTGTATAAGAATATTGGATTTAAATTACTTTATCGGTTAAAATTTCTCTGAATAGGACGAAGCACGGACTATATCGTACTAAAACTTTTTTTCCAATATGAATATAAATGCAATTCATATAAACATCAATTTCAGCGCAATTGAAAATTTGTTTGAATGAAATAGTGTTTTAACTAAAATTATATACGTTTGAGTTTTCATAAACTTTAGAACAGACTCAAAGAACAGACTTGACAAACTCAAGATGTCATTTTCTCTATTATGAAATAATTTTTATTTGTTATGAATCATCTGATGAAAACTATTTTCTTTAACTTTTCATCAAATACAATGTTAAAAAAAATGTTATGATTGAAATTATGTTCAAATAAAACATTTATTCCCGAGTCTTCAATAGCTTTAAAACATACGAAACCAAATGCCATTTTCTTTCTATCCTGCAATGATTTTATGTTTATTTATAATCTGATGATAATTTTAAATGAAATATAAATGTACATTGCATGATTCCGAATAATTTTACATATAAAAGTCTAGAGCACCAAACAATGAATAAAATATTGAAAAATGACAGTAACTAATATCACAGCTACTGAGTACTGAACCAGGAAAATTTTATACTGTTACTGCACATACGTATTAAGCAACTAATAGTTATTAACAACACATCTTTATGTTACATATATTCAATAAACATGGATCTATTACCTTATTTATTTAGTGCAATATATTTATTTCTACGTTGTTGTATCAAGATTTGTTTTATTTATATAAGGCGCAATTGCCGCTAATTAATATGTTAAGTATTCGATACAGTTATATTTGCATGTTTACATTTTTTATCATTGGCAGTAGTAGATATGTGCGTGTTTTCACTTACTCATACTTACCTGTTACGTATTTGCAATTGTATAAATTTAACTAGAATAAGTAGTAGAAGAATTCAATAAATATTTATTTGCAAATGTATTTACTACTCTATTCTGCTCCATAAGCTGATTTAAAAAAAAATTCTCCAAAAGTCTGATGGTTGGCTTTAAAATTTTCGTAAGTATTAATTTGTATGTATTGCATAGACGATTTTTTAAAATTATTTCAATTAAAATTACCTGGTGGTTAAAATAAAATTTCTTTCTAAATGACTCTACGCAATAAGTTCTTTCATTGTGATGGATTTGATCATGCATAACTGGTTTCAAGTTTAGTGGAAAACATGTTTATTCAATAGATTTTTTGTCATGAAAATATGCGCAATAATTGTAGATACAAAGGATCTGTTGTTTTACAAAGTTGAGTAATAATTTCTAATATGTTACAAGTCATAATTTGTCGAAGACATGTGGTATAAGTTATGATATATTTATATAAAAAATAGATTATTGATATAAACATACATTTATGCACATACTCATATATATGTATATTTACATATATAGATGAATATTTTCATTTATGAATGTTTTTGATCTTTAAAGCTTTTCTTCTAAATTTATTACTGAATTTATTACTTTTAATTATTTAGATATTTTCGGGATTTTCACTCCACAAATTTCAAAAAATATATATTTTTTTTAATTTTAATGTAGGTACATTCATTAAAAATATAAATGGTGTAAAATAACTCATGTATCATTGATAATAATTATATTGACATAATATTGTTCTTTTTACCTAGATTAACCCATCTATCAATGACATAATTTTTCTACAAAAAGTGTCAATATAGAAGTTTCTCATTATTGTGTCCTTGTTATACTAAGTCAGTACTGAAAAAATTAACTTTTTGACAATGATTCCAAAAAATACAATAAACATAAAATTTTCTATTACTTTAGTCTTTTGCTGGTACAAGTTTTTTAATTGAAATTGATATTTTAAATAACTGTCTTTCTTTATTATCTTATCCATTTACATTGTTTGGACGTATTTTCATTTTATTATATTGGCCATGAAGGTGACAATCTTCATGACATTGAGTTTTACACGGGTTGGTTGCTACCCCTGGTAGAGGGAGTAGCTGATAGTTTGATAGGATTAATTGTTCAATTCCAAAAGTATAGTCCGCAAAACAACATGTATAATAAATAACCAATAAATATATCTTCTTTCATTATAACTTAGTAACAAATCAGTGATTGTAATTAGTTGATTGACAATTGATTGCAACAAATACATATTATGATTACAAACAAATCAGTGTTTAATACAGCCCACAGCTACAAGATTTAATTTATAACCCAACAACCAAAATTCTCGAAGGAGAGTTTTAATAAATTCCATAACTACGTAACATAAATACATACATATTGTTTATACCTTGTCTCCATAACCTAAAACTTGTAAAAGTTTGAAAAGTTGAAAAAAATAATTAAAATTATAAAGTCATTTCCTACTTGCTCATAGATTTGCAGATTAGGATTATAAGGAGCTACAGAATTTTTGCAATAAACCAAGGTATTTCATCCTCATTAAATCCATTTAGTACATTAGATTTCCACATAGTTGATAAAGTAACACGTAAAGCTTTCAGTACTATCAAATCCTCGCAGTTAGATATATTTTAATACCCACCCAGTAATGTCTTCAACCATGGCCAAGTGTGATGGTACCTGCATTGTCCATTAAACGTGTCTTTGCAAAACGTGAATGATTACGACTTTTGTTATCGTACAAATGTTTATAGTTAATATGTTTTTATGGCTTTTCGTCTTGTTTTGCTTTAACCCCTATATATTTATGTTTAGTAGTTGTTTGTTCGAACAGAGTCGGTGGAATCATTTAAATAGGCAAGGTTGGATGGACTTGAAGAAAAATTGTACAGCCAGGATTTGTGGCTGATGATTTTTTTTGGCTAATTGATTTTTAGACCTCTTTACCATTTTTTTAAATATTCTATTTGACAATAGTTTATTTAATTCTTATATAAGTGAATTGGTATTGTTTCCTATTTAATGAATTAGATCAACTAACAAAAGTGTTGAACTCTTCGGTACTATAATATTAAGTAGTAGTATGTAACTTCAAAAAGAATTTGTTCAGTAAGGATCTTTTACTGATGGTAGTTTACTTCGACTAATTAATTTATTTGATCACGATGTTAATTTTCCTCATTTCTTTCCCATTTGTTTATGTTTCTGATTTCTTGTTAGTTCATTCAATTTTTGGATAAGTGGATTGAGTTGATTTCCTTCCTACTTTTTCATGATATCTGATGCTCCTTTTCTTGATGATGACTTTATTAAATTAGATAAACTTATTACAGTGATTACATACAATTAGACAAATTAATAAAAGCATTTTTTAAATATTGTTACCAAAAACAACTTTTGGGTTCTATAAGATTATTAACTCCTGATGAGAAATATAAAATCCTGACTAGTAATTTTTCCTAAATATTATTTCAGGAAGTTGTATTTTTACTTCTGCCATATGAGGTTTTCGGTGGTTTCAATTTTTATAATGGTATTTTACACTTTTTTCTTACAACAATTTTAATTTGTTGAATTTTTAGGCCTCTATAAATTAGTTACTTGCTTTCATATAATTATAATCTGCCAAGGAAGACATTTAGTAATTTGTGTTCAATATCTAATTTCAAGTAAAACGATGATATAAAATTCACTCAATAGTATTTATTTATTATAGATTAAAGATTCAGGATAAAAAAAGTTTAATTATGTTCAATTAAACCTTAACTACTTATAAACTGACTAAGTCTAGCCGTCAAATGATTTTAAGTGACCTAGTTGCATTTAGGTATCTGGACTTTGTTACTATTTGGTAGTAAATCTTCTGAATTTCTATATTACTATGTTCATATTCGTGTCTTAGTGAATTAGCCAATTTGATATACATCTGAATGCTTCTAACATTTGGTTGAGTTTTTTTTTCAAATTTATTGCAAAATATTTATGTTGGGTTTATAATTTAAATTGACTTCAACTCTTCTTTATAGATCAAAATCTAGTTAAAGTCGATAATGTGATGCAGCGGTCGAGGAACCGGAGCAAATTACCCCAAATATGGTAAAAATAGATTTTTGGGGGTGAAAAGTATGTATTTTTGATTGATATTTACAGTATTTGTTACATCGTTGTCCGTATGGGGGTAAGACAAAAATATTTTGGGGTAATGATTATAGTAGCTCGCGACCGCTGGTGTAATGTATTAATAATAATGGTAATCCAGAATAATACAGGGGATAGCAATTTTTTACGAGTGATTAGATGTAGCTAAGACAGATTACTTACATTAATAAATATAATATTTTATCAAAATATATAAATTTGACTCTGTCATCAGAATTCGCGCAATGTGTAACAGTTGTATTGTCACGTTCAAGGGCGCGCCTGCGATGGGGGCACTCCAAGGCTGCGCCGAAAACCTTGAATCGTCTTGTCTCATTGTTTCCGACGTGCGTTATGATAATTACCTGAGCGATGATTTCAAAATGCTCGCGAATATTGTAATAAATTTGAAAAAGGCATTGACGCACCTTTTGCATTCGATGCAGAATAATAAATAGACAGGTTGCTGGTGTAGTTGTTACTTCCAGCAGAAGGAATAGATAGTTTAAGATAAATGCTGTTTTATAAAAATAGCCAAAGTACTTTTTATCTATCTGTGTTTTAGGGTAGTTACTTCTGAGTTACCTCTTTGTGTCTGGAATAAGTATTCTGCTTGAAGATAGATCCATAATACGCAAGGATCAATAATATAGCGTTTATGTATTTTTTCTCAATTCTAAACCTCAATTAATTAGGATTAATAATAA
The DNA here is from genome assembly GCF_003426905.1 of Ctenocephalides felis. Classification (NCBI taxonomy): domain Eukaryota; kingdom Metazoa; phylum Arthropoda; class Insecta; order Siphonaptera; family Pulicidae; genus Ctenocephalides; species Ctenocephalides felis. The sequence goes on along the minus strand of NW_020536999.1, from coordinate 39,696,857 downwards.
TCAATATACTGCCACATTTGGGATATTGTCTGCTATTGTAAATATAGCGTTTAGTTTTTCTATTCTCAATTCAAAACCTTCAAAGAATTTTATAGATTTAGTATTAATCGATTTGATTAACACGAGTATATAAGTGATTTTAGGAGTATTTGCATAAAATTTTCCATAACTTGAATAATAATGTACTTGTAGCCATAAATCTTAATTTTTGATCAGAAAGACAAACTTTTTATACATGTATTCGAGTCATTGTGAACGCACCCTGTTATATCACAAATGACACTCTACATAAAAACCTAAAAATAAAAACTATTAATGAAATGATAATAGAAAGGAGCAAGAAATACCATGAAACATTACCAGGAGGTCACCCAAACAAATATTCAAAAATATTAAGCGAGGAATTTCTTACTCGAAGATAGAAGAAAAAGGGCCATACGATTTCTTTAAATGCATTTATACCCAGCATTTTGTCTTAAAAAATTATATTATTTTAATCGACAATAAATCTATGCAAAAAAATGCATTTTAATCAACGCGAGGTTCAATAAATTTTATCTACAACACGCCGAAATAAAGATGGCATTTTTGGATGCCTTAATTTAAAAGATTTTAGTATTAATCGATTTGATAGATAGATAAGTGGTTTCACGAGTAGTTGCTTAAAATTTTGCTCAAAAACTTAGATATTAATATACTTGTCATCACTAATCTAATTTTTTCAATCGAGAAGACAAGCTCTTTACTTAAAAAATAGATACATTTGAGTCGATTTAAGGTTCAATAAATCTTCACTAATCGCCGAATAAAGATGGCATTTTTCGATGGCTGAATGAATGGATGAATTTGAGAGATTTTAGTATTAATCGATTTGATAGATAAATAAATGTGTTTGCTTAAAATTTTGCAATACTTAGATATTAATATACTTGCCGTCACAAATCTAGTTTTTTAATCAGAAAGAAATTTTTTTTACTTAAAAAATAACATACATTTTAGTCAACGTACGGTCCAATAAATTTTATCTCCACAGAAGATGCCATCCCCAAAGTGAAGATGGCGTTTTTAGATAGCTTTGTATTTAATTATAGTTCACGAGCAAAATTTTTCTTGTTGATCAACCAAATTGCCAAAAAAATTGGTAGTCTCTTCAATCAAATGTTCGATCTATCTACTTTTAATCAAATCTTTAAACCTTGAAATATTTGCAGTTCTGTAAGCAATCGTGCTCTAAGATATAGTTCTATATTTTAGAACTAAGATATTCATTATCACATACTGCAGAAATGCAGTAATCTTAATCTTATAAAAATTAACTATATGCTATGCATTACCTATAAATTACAAACCTTTTAGATTACTGACGTTAGCTGTTCAGATTATAATAATTTAATATACATCAGCTTACTAACTTAAATGGAATGCTTTGTCGGCAAATGGGATGATCTCTATAATAACTCAAACTGCAATAAGTAAATCACAATCCCACATCATTGAATCATTTTAATTAGTTTAATCGTTAGTCATTTTCATTTTTAACTATGATTCGGTCAAATGTCTAGTTATGGTTAAAGGTGTGATCGGTAATAAAAATATTTATTGTAGATAGTATCTACGTCACGTATAGAATCATGGAAAATTTTGTTCACCGGGAGTTTCACCTTTTTCCAGGTGACAGAAAAACAAATTTTACAATGAATACTTTATATTTCATTAATTAAATATATCGATATACAGTACCTATAATATCAAATCATTAGAATTTCATCATTAGATAAAATAATAAAAAATCATTAAAATAAATAATATAGTAAATATAATAATTTACTATTTAGAGAAGTTTTGCTTATATCTTACCTAGTCCGTCTTCGGTTGTGACCTATTTTCCAACAAACCTGATTCCTTTGGATACACCATGCATATATCCGAGACTTTAATACAAGTTTTAGCTAATTGCGGAATAATTATAAGAGAATGAATTATTTTAATAATTATGGAGAACGAACATTGTTAAATCTAAATATGCACATAATGTGAATACTATAAATATAAATGAAACAAGATCAGTTTATATAAATATATGTATGTGAGAACAGTCTTTTATGAAAGTACATGTTCACATTCTGTTAACATGTCTTGATATTTTTTTAATTATTTAAGTAGTAGTAGTTTAATAAGCTTATAATATAAGGTTATGCCGTACAGTTTTTTCTTTTATTCCAATATTTGTCCTTTTGTTAAAGTATATAAAAAAAAATCAAGCTGCAAAATTGCAACAAAAGCTTCTAAAATACCCTTGACTTCTTTGGCTAAATGAATTTTTTGTCCATACTTTATTATGAATTTAAAAAAATAATTAGTCATATAAATGTTCGGAATAAACTCATCAGAGCATAATGTTATAAATTATATTTAATTAAATACAAATATGATATACAATTTAATCTAAACTGACCTATTCAAATTCTTGTATCCTTTTTAGAATTTGCAGTCACAAAATTATAATTAAATAAGACTTTAAATGTTCTGAATAGTACTTTTATAATTCAATTATAAATATATGGGGCTACTAGCCTGTCCAAGTAGTAAAGGCACTTTTTTGCATTGCGCCCCCCGCTCTAGTAAAAAAAAATTGTTGCGCTGGCCATAATTTTTTCAACAATGAAGTACTCAGCTGATATTTATTAGTTATCAGACTACAAATTAATATAAAAAATATGTAGAAATATGCAATTATTAATTATTTTTTGTTTATATTTTAATATATTTTTGTTATAAAATTTTTGGTTATTTCCGAAAATAGTATTCTGAAAACAAATGTTTACGTTTACGTTTAATTACGTTGGAAACCGCTGTGGTAAGCTCTCGCTACAGGGGTACTCAGATCGAATCTCGGTCGATCACTGTAGATCTACAAATTGAAAAATGATTTAGGCTTGAAAAACTGTCAAGAACAAGATTTCAGTACATGATTAAAAGAAGAAACTGAAGTTTGAACGAATTGTATTTGAATAAATGCTAAAATACTAAGACCAAAATAAGTATCAATTAAAGAATATGTAATAAGGAAGTCGACAATAAGTTGTAAAGATTTTTGTTGATAGATTATATGGTTATTTATCCTCTGATATATATGAATTTTTGTGTGTAGTCATGTTTTGACTTCTGTGTGCTTCTGGTAAAAGCTGAAATAAAAAATAACAAGTATATAAATTGTATAAACACAGGTAGCTCTTACACATGAAACAGTTGCTTGTAGGAAACACATTGTTATCTTGTCTTTGCAACCGGTTGCCGCGAGCCTGAAACTAACTGATGTTTCGGAACTCCATAGATAGCATAACATCAAGTAAAATAATTTATATTTAATGTTAAATACAAAAATTTTCAAAATTTTACTCACTCGTAATTCATTAATCATAGATAATTTATTTGGCAAATTTCTTGAGCCAGAAAAAAAGACCGCATCAAGATTTTTAAAAACAAAGTTTAATTATTTAGGTGCATAATTTTTTTATTGTGTACTTATTTCAATATCCAAGGCTTTCAACATTTTGACTGAATAGTTCTAAACATGTTGAGACTTTTCAAATACCGCTAAGTCATCTTCTTTAATCTTTCTGATATTCCGTATAATTTTGTAAATTCTGGTAACATGAATCCATAAATTTATGTAGGTAATTAATTCTTTATATGTATACTTATTACAATTTTTCAAATTTTAACTTTTGTTCAGAACTTTTTAGGACCACTCAACCAAAATTGTAAGTTTTTTTTGTATCTTTGAGTTCTATTAGCAAATATCCTTCAATCTTTTTGTAATTATATATAAAATTTATTAAAATTTTGTAAATTATACTGTCTCTATTTATTTCCAAAGTCTTAAACAAACGACGTATCATGAAAGAACACACTAACATTTTTGCAGTTCAAGAGCTTTTTACGTTTTTTGTATAATCTAAGAAGAGATTCTGAACTTTAACACCAGTCGGTTAATGAAAAATTGCGATTGAGAAACAACTAGGATATTTAACCATGCATCGTTATATTTTTACTATTTTTAACATAATTAAAATGTTTTTATCTTATCTAAAGTATCATTGTACATTTTATATAACTTTTATATAAATTTATTGTTTCTAGAAAAACCAGAAACGAATTCGTTTTTATAAGTCAATTAATCAAATATTAATTATTTTTATTAAGTTTATCAATACAACCAATATGATCCTCTTACTGGTATTATTGAGCAACTTTTACAACAGGCTGCAATATTTAGAGTATGTTGTCCTTAGATTTTTACAAAATGCAACAATTGTGATAAATATTTTTCTTAAATAACATTTTGTCATTCAAGACTTATAAAGTTAAAGAAGCAACCAGTAGATCTTCTTTAAACTATTGATCGTCAATAGAGGATCATCTACCATGTAAATTTTTGATAATCATGTAACATATTGCTTAAGTTAAATATTTATCCAAACAGCTATAGAACAACATTTCTGTTTGCTGTTTAAAAACAACCTATGGAGTCAATTATGCTATATATGTAGTAGAACCATGATTCAGAATTGCAAAATTCACAAAATTATTAATGCTTTTAAATTTCTTTCTTCAAATGTTATCTTGTCGGATATGTGACAATTAAATGACATTGTGAACGTGATGTATTTTTGTTTATAAAATATGTATATATTATTATATCAGGAACGAGTTTTTGTTTATTGCAGATAATTGATAATTATGCGGTCAAATATTAAATCTAGTTCATAATAATAATTTCTACCTAAGTGAATTAATTTACTTATATCAGCTTAATCTGCTACAGTAGTGGTTTGTGGAATCCTGAATTGTGTAGCAAAATCTTGTTTATTTCGCAATCCAGTTTCTAGAGTCATCAAAACATCATCGAGAGAATTCACTGTAACTGTATTCCATAATATTGCGGATTTAGAGTTGGAAAATCTAGTTTGACCTTGCACTCCAATTCTATCAGGTTTATTTCAATAGCAATGGAAAAGTCGTTATACACATTTTACATTAATTATTTGCACAAACGTTTGAGAGACTTGTTTTCACATGCGATTAAAATCCTGCCTTAACATAAGTTTAAAGTTTATTATCACTATAATTAACTTGTCTAATTCTTTTCTTCTAACTGTTGTTATTGTCGCATTTTTTCGTGTATTTTTGGGAGTGACATAAGTTCATTGTCATCAGGAAAATGAACTTGTACGACCGACATCCATGGCCGTTCTTGAGAATTCAAAGTAATAAAATAACATGTTTATTATGTTGATGTACAAGTAATTACATAGAATAATGGTTAGATTAAATAATGAGTTTTATTAAATGATTCATTTTGTTGTATCATGATATTAAAAGCTCGATATGGATAGTGGATATGTTAATACATTATGCTTATAATTTATATATTTTAATCGTTCAATTTGTTTTTTTTTTATTTAAAACCACAGTAAACACATACAATATAAGGCATAACTATCAAATATCAATTAATCTTAAAAATTGTATTTGAATTTGTTTTAATAACGTTTTTCCAAATTTATCCAATGCCATCACCAATATTTGAAGTTCTATAATATTTGATTCTAAATTACATTTGAAGTTCTTTTCTTATCTTGTTTTATATTATTTGTTCATAATATAAAACTATTTTTAGTTTTTTCTATATTGTTTATTTTTACTTGAAAACATTGACCTAAACATGAATTAAAGTGATAGTAGGCATTGCTACAACGAATTATATATATATATATATATATATATATATATATATAAATTTTATATAAAATATTACAATTAAACATAGAATTGTTTATATAATAAGTTATTAAAATAAACTCAATGATAATAGCCTATAAAATACTAAATTAATTCTATTTACTGCTCAATATAAAAAAATAAGAAAATAAATACTATTTAGTTTATCAAAAAACCCAATATCAAAAATACAAACATACGTGAAGTATTTTTTATTATATTCTGCATTGTATTTTTTATTACATCTGCACTGCAAATTAATATTATGCCTGATATATGAAAATTAAACTTAAAACAACTGCATTTTTTGCAATGACTATTTAACTGCCAAAATAGGTACTCAAGTTTATTTTGAAATATATGTCATAAAAAGTTACTTGTTTTACCTTCATATGAAGATTTGTTAATACTGCCCATGCTCTAATATATCAAAATGGGCAATTATACTTAAATTAAATTGTAGTAAATTTATAGAATACATAATACACCATAAATAAGCTTAAAAAACAAAACAAAAACTTATCATTAATTGGATAAAAATAATATTGCTATTCATTTTAGCTCTAACAATCAGAATTTTATAAGCCGTCTGAATATAATTCAGGAATAGCATTCAACACTTATATAGGTACTATAGGTTGTTATTTTTGTTTTGATATATGTATATATATACATATATATATATATATATATATATATATATATATATATGTATATATGCATGAATATACGAACAATTTAAAGCTTTAATAATATTATTAGTTCAATAATTACATGACAAAGAAGTGTTATTCCATTCAACTCATAATGTGCAATACATCATATCGACGACCGTGACACAGACGTAATGGCAAAATGTAATAAAATATGTTTTCAAAGGCCTATTCTTGTATATAAGTCGAAAGAAACTCAGTCATTCTCAATGTCGACCATAAAAATATATAACATACGTATATAGTTTAAATTATAATGAAATTTTTTGATATGCTGGAACATGGGAAATGGGAACAAATCTTCTAAAGTTAGAAATCCTTACTTTGATATATACTTGAGAGTGAATTTAAGAAATTATTTTGGCAGGTAAATTAATATATTATTAAGATTGATAAGCAGAACAATTATTTTACTGGCTATATTATAAAAGAATCCTTATGACAAATTTTTGGCTCTCTTTGTATTTTCTATATTGACTTTAAAACAAAATATCTTGAAAATTGCATACAATTTTTTTTCAACATAGTAAATCCATATAAACTCTATCAAATGTTCAATTTCAGGCCAAAATTCCTTACTTCAGCTTTTTTTTGATTATTCATATAAAAAATGAATTCAATTTATTATTAACATTTCACAAAGTATTTCAATCTGAAATCAAAATTTTGATAGTTTTCCTAGCAATTTATATGAAACAACTCTAGTCTTGCTCAATATATGTATTATCTATATCTATATTATATAGTTATCTTTTATATAAAAATAAGTCGGGTTTTCCTTTCTGACGATATAACTCCAGAACTCACGAACCGATTTCGACGATTCTGCATTCGTTGGAAAGGTCTCGGACTCCGTGAGGTTTACAGCAAAGAAAATTGAAGAAAGATTTCAACAGAAAAGCGGAAAACACTTTTTCTTTTCTCACATACATCGTCATCTCTGATACTTAGCATGTACTACAAACTAATATTTTTTGTTTGACTGCTACTCATTTGTTTGATAGCTACTCATTGTTCTCTGCTCAGTTAATTTCATGTGACGAAAAAGTAAAAAAATAAGTTATTCGTTTCCTAACATTTGGAAACCATCAAATCAATCACATGTATTTGCACTATTTTTATTCAATTTCAACAGCAGACAATTTGGTGGTGAAACGGAGTTCGCCCGATTTGCTAGTATATATATATATATAGATCATATGAGGATATATAATACTCGATACACGATGAAGTCGTATTATGCTCTAAAAAACAATAATTCAAATTTTATCATATTTTTAATACAACTATATATGACAACTGCTTATTCTTGATAGTATTACTCGTAAATCAATAGACATACAATTCAGTCCACCCGGTGTTCAAAATTCTATCTTTTATCGAAGGTATTATCTCCGGTATAGACAAAATATACGATTTCGCTATTGTTACTATTTTTATTAGAACTTAAAGCTGTAATAAACAACAACCGAGGAAAATCGCATTTGCGGCGACATTGTAAAACATGATGGCGAAACCAATCTGAAATAAACGATTCCATTGCGTTAGTTAAAGAAGCATCGCTGGTTAATGCCAGGAACTGTTATTCGATTAATGAAGAGATGTCAGTGATTTAATGATTTAATACATTTTTTTTTCTAAATCATGCCTTGGTTACAATTAAGTACGTCCACAGTTTTTGTAATATACTTGTTAATATCCTTCATAAAAAAACATAATAATATCTTTATAAAAATTGAAAATATTCAGCATCAGCATCCTGTGACACACTCCTAAATATTGTGATAGTATTTGAATTCTGTTGGTGCATATCTCTTTAGAAATACCAGATCCAAGTCATATGCAATGTTTTTTTTATTTATTTATTTATCAAGTAAGTGTTACCAACTTGGAGCATTTAGCCACCTGCAACGTTTTAAATTTATATAATCTATACTATTTTTTTAATTCAACTTTTTCCTCATCTTTCTCTGCAATTTCAAATTAACAATACATTTTGCAATTAATTTTAACTCAACATTTCAAATTCTAAGTTCATTTCTTTTAACTTCACAAATTCTTCTTTTTACTGCTTAATACTATTACCATACTAATACATCTTCTAATTCTGTCCAAATTTTTACTTGATATTAGGTTTTTTACATATTTCTTCGACATTACCTATATACTTATTTATTCAAGTATATTTATATTATCATATACATACTCGTTATTACCTACAATTCAATTTTTTGGGTATAGCTGCATATTATAATCATAAATTGTCAATAAATACTTTGAATATGGATAATTAGTCACAACTGGCAGTGGACAACTACAGGGTCCATTCAAAAACCCATATAAAACGTTAGGACTGAATGTCCTATTTTGACAGATTTGTTATTAATAATATAATTATATATACTTACATGAATTAAGTTCAGCCAAAAATTGATTAGAGCAGTGTTCCCCAATAAGAAGTTCACATCTCACAAAGTGGTGAATTGAGGGTTAGTAGGGGCAATTTTTGATTTATATTTTTTTAAATTATCTTAAATGATGAAAACTATGTTTAAAATTTATTTATACAATTTTTTGAAATTTTCAACGTGGGCACAGTCGAAACTTATCGAAAACATTAGATAAAATTGCTTATAACCGTTAAATCATCTTGAAATTTAGGATATAATTTAGGAGTTACTTATATTGTAATAATTAATTTTGTATTATGTTACTATTGTACTAACTTCTGTACAAATAAATTGACAACTTAAATGGTATTAAAATGTTCCACATTTAATAAGAGCACATTTGAGCACAAGAATTAGAATAGAGCCTTAATAATTATTTCAGCATATTACTTACAAATCCTTTTTAGTTTTTAATTTTTATAACAGTATCTTGTATTTTCACGTTTGTATTAAAATATGTAATTGATTATAAAAAGGTTCAAATTCAATTCAGTATCTGAGTAATTTTAATCATATTTCCTAAACAAGTTATGGAAAATGCCTGGGCTTACTATAATGTGCTTTAAGAAATGTATAAATCTTTTGAGTATGTTTTCAATATATATATATATATATATATATATATATATATATATATAATTTGCTGGATACAATAAACATAATAGCAAAGTCTATTATTATTGATACAATGGAAAATTCTCAATTAATTCAATCTATTGACAACATATCGTTTTCGATTATAGAATGAATTGGATATAGTAATTAGTAATTCTATAACTATTTGCTTCTTCTATTCGGATAAGATATGAAAAAAACTATGAATCGTTATTATTCAGACATTGAACTCTCTCAATTAAATCATATTGTATATTGCATAATTATGTTAATTTATATAGCATGCATAAAATACGTTAATAATACTATTAAAATGCTTCTAGTCTGGTAGCGATAATCTCATCGTGTATGAACTGTTATATTCGAATAATTGAAAAATTATTATAAAATATTTTTATTAGTTACTCATTCGGTCAGAGTAGAGTTAAAATGCATATTAAATTACGGTTTGTGAATACTAATTATTATTTAAACGATATGGATGTTTGGTAAAATGTTTTTCAAATGTCTGTCATGGAGTAACATATAACTTTGTTCATTACTGTATTGAACATGTTTAGTGCTACGACTATGATTTATTGACATGTATCATAAATAATAAATATAAGTTGCTGTTGTCAACGCTTAAATCTTTGTTTTCAAATTATCTAATTAATGTCAATTGTTTTTATGACTCAAAACAATGTCTTCACGTTCTAAATCATATCCCAGTAATACAGTATTCAGTGATAACTTAAGCTTGGTTAAAGTTTTTATTAGTATACGGATGAAACAATAATATTCTAGTAATACTTGTAAATAATCTCGATTTCACATTGAATTAATGTCGAGTTTTTTTCAGATCAGATTTTCTATAAATTTAACCATAGTTAATTTACACTTAATCAAATGAATCTTTCTATATATTTTTCCAACATCGGTGTTAAGATTCTTACATTTTATATATAATTTTAGAATAGAATTTTATTAAAATATCTAAAATATTTGCGTGTAATGTAAAATGATTAAAACAAAAATGAAGATTTAAATATTATCATACCTAAAGAAAATTCCTTGGAAAACTGCAGAAATAGCTGCAGAAATTGAATTTTTAAATTTCTTGAAGTAGTCCAAATATAATATACTTTTTGTTAGTGAATAGTATGCAATTCAGATGTCCATCAGTGAATAATTTTTTTCGTTTGGCGTTCATTGAACGATGAAAAATCAAATCGAAACATTTTGTCATATTTTGTATTTTTATTTCTGCAAAGATAAACACGCATCTCAAGCTCACAAAAATGTAAGAAGTTATGTACTGTTTATGGTGACAAAGCCTTACACTTCTGGTATATTTAGTTCTGGTGATTTTACACTCAAAGGTAAAAAACGCTCATGTCGTCCACTTGAAGTTGATTAAAAAAGAATTATCAATCAATCAAAACTAACAAAATTACACAATAAATTTCTAAAAATGCGCCCTGAGTTGGCAAATCAAAACGGTGATTTTTACTTTTATTGACATCCTATATCTTTGGCCACTCGGCAAAAATTATTGGAGCTTGGCTGAGATTTTTTATCATCCATCAGATCATCAGTCCTGATGGCGGATTGTTCTCGCCTTGCACTTGCTGATTAATTTTTGTTTCGATATCTACAAAAGTTTTTGGATGGTAAATAATTTAATGATTATGATGGCGTCAAATTGTATCTGATTCAGTTTTATGCTAATAAAAACCAGGAGTTTTGGGGAAGTGAGATGATGATGCTGCTTCAAAAATGACAAAAAGTTATTGATCAAAGGGAACAATGCATAAAAAAATAAAGTTATTTAGTTCTTCGAATGTCAAAGCCATTTCGACTAATATAAAATAATAAATAATTATTATTATTCAAAGAGTATTATTTTGAAGAATGTGTACAAGAAAAGAATTATAAAATGAATAGATTTTTTTTAACGAGTAGTTGACAAAGTTTTTTAATTTCCAGTAGGGTTAGTTATAGTAATCACAAATAATCGAATGAAAATTTTTATGTATTTTTACTTGTCAAAGGTTTCTGAATATTTTGGCATACCTTAGAAAGATGGATGTGTGTGTGCGGATACAAATTTTCGTCGACGATTTCGGGAGCACCGGTCAACCGAATTGAATAATACAAACAACATTCGATTTCTATTGATAAGGAGACGTGCTGATTAGTTTTTGGCAAAGGTCTAGCCATTCCGAAGATACGGAACAAAAAGTGCCAAAAACGGTAACTCAGTTTTTAAGAGAACGGATCGCCCGATTTTAATAATTCAAAAAACATTTTACTTGTATTGACAAGATGAAGAACTGATTAAATTTTTGGGAAGGCAGGTCCAGCGGTTATAGACTCTCAATAAAAATAAGTCTAAGAAATGTCATTTGGCGGTCAAAAATATTTATTGGACATATGTACATCAAATTATCAGATTTTTTATAGAGAATTTGATAATGTGTACACATTTTGTGTAATTGTTTTGGGGTTTCATACCAAGATTTTCAATTTCGGTACGGGAAATTCCATCAATTTGCCATAAGGCACGATGCCATGCACCCCACTAGTTTATTTTTTATTTTCTTCAATTAAGCTTTTTGGCAAAGATCATTTTCTGTTATAATAAATATATTCGTGCGCGTGCTCAATGCGCGGAACAGTCGGCTAGAACTTTGGCTAGAACTTGGAACAGTGCTCGGAGTAACTGTTGTTGCGTTTCGCACGACGGACCGGCAAGGCCAATTCGTGCGATAGAGGAGAATAAAATTATTACATAGCATCATGGATTCTAGACAGAGGGCTAAAATTTAATTTACTGTCACTTGAACGATTTAGACATAAACCTTAAATAGTCATGAACCCTGTCATTTTTGCATTACTGTGTAATGACACCTAAACTATACTGATTTTGAGAAAACTTCCAGGGAGAGAAAGTTATAGTATGTTTGTCACAATAAGTTTCCATTATTGCATTTAGTTAGCGACATACATTAACGTGATAGAATTGCTTTTAAAGAGTCAAAAGTAAGTTTTTTCGTTCGATTTCGTCTAATAATAACTGTTGCTTGTATCCAGATAGATAACTTTAATGTTATTTTGCTGTAAGTTGGGTCCCAAGTTCAAACTGTCCACCTACAACAAACTTCTTGTATGCAAAGTCGTCTTAAAACCAATATGGACTTACGGCCATTCTCTCTGGGGTAGTGCCAATTGATTTAATATAAACATCTTACAGAGAGCTCAGAACAAGGTCATCACTGGAAAAATACCGGAGGCTCGCAGATATGTATTTAATTGGCTTGTTCATCAGGACTACAACATACAAACAATAGCGGAATAAATTAGTAGATTCGCTGCGAAATACAAGTCAAGATTGGAGAACCATCCAAATTAACTCGCAAAGGACTTACTCATCTGCTAACACTATCAGGAGACTAAGAAGATTAGATTTATTAGATATAGTATAGTAATTCACACTTGAAATACTACCAATGGGCAGTATTTTAAATTTTTTTTTATTATCTCAGTCACAACAATTACTGAATGCCTTTTCAGACAGTTGTAGTCTGATGAAAAAAAATTGCTGTAAGTTGAACATTAGTTTTTATTTACCAGCAATTAGTTTTTGCTTAGATAATTTAGCTCAATCATAATGATAATTTGTTTTCAGAAGTGTGCGTTAAGTACGGTTATGACAATTTTGTGAGTATGGTGGTGACACATTTTTATGGTTGAAATGCTAAATATGTGAAGAAACATCTAATTAAACTAAGACAAAATGCAAAAGAGAAAAGGAAAAGAAAAAGCAATACAAGAAAAGAAAGATTCTGTCTATTTTGTGGAAGCTCATATTTTGAAAGACGTGGTGACGTAGATTTTTTGTAGGTTTTGTACATAGTGGTGACGTAGAATGGATCAAGAGCCAAGGAACATGTGGTTTTTGGTTCCAAGTAAAATGCGCAAGTGAAAGTCACTATTACATTTGTCACCATTGTAATGATGATTCTGACTAGATCTTAGTATATTGATACATAGTTACTGTAATATTTTGATTGGTAATTAACTGATAATTGGCAGTTAACTTTTTCGACTGATTTTAAAGAAAATATTTGTGATAACACGAACCATGATGATATTATTAATTATAAGAAGAAGAGTGATTGCTTGAAAGTTCAGAGAGTTTAGTTTATTTTTTGGTAACTTTGTTTAAAAAACATGTTTTGTTATATTATATTCTTATATTATTCTTATAATATATTCAAAAGATTTGTGATTCTTAAAATGATTATTTTGTTTTGTGTTGTATATTTCTGATACCAAAAGTCGTTATAAACCAATTGGGTGTTTATACCTATACTTATGTTTGTAACAACCGACCTAGGAGTGTTTATGCTTATAACAACCGTCCTGGCTTAAATGTTTTACCTGGGTATGTCCGACTAAAAGATAATAATACCCACTAAATGATCATTTTTTTTTGGGGAAACTACCGCTATTAAGCAATACTTTATGGGGGGAGGATCTAGAGTGATACTTTTCTCTTTCTTGATTATACATTTTTTGCTAAATGGTGCCATTGGCTCTCCTTATTTCTGTTTGTTATTATGTATATAAGCATGTCGTTAAATCCAACCACGCTTCAGAAAGAACACCTAAACCGATTTTGATCATTTCAAAACCTTTGGTACCTGTACTTAATATCATATTTATGTACCGAAGAAAAATCTATCGAAAACAACTCTGAGGCTAAAGATCAGTTCTCTACATTGTATGACAAATTATGTGATTATTACAATTGCAAATCGCAATAATAAAATTGCCAATGTACCTATGTTGCATCCGCTCTCCGTCTATTCGTCCGTACGTCTATCTACGGCGAAGAAGTCTCAACTCTGAGAACAGAACTTCAAGAGCGCGCTGTCAACGACCCCGCGGTTCTCCGTGGCCTAGCCTAGCGAATCTAATATCTCGCGGCTCGGTGGAAACTGTTCGGATCGAACGCTTCTTAAAACTTTGAAGCAGATGAATTATTGAACGTTTTATTTGATTGCCGTGATTTAATTAAAATTCTTCAAATTATGCGTCGTGTAAAATTAGCGATATAATTCACTACTGTATATATTATATAAACAACGAGCTTTATTCTGCAGACGTAAATAATTTCATTTAATTTGTTTGAACTATCTATAAAAAGTACTTTCTAGTTATTGTTTTTGATTTTCACGTATAATTTTTTTTGAGGTTTTACTGAATCTTAAAATCGACGTTATAAAAATGTTTGCAAATTACTACTATTTAATCAGTTTGAGGTTGCAGTTTTTACTTTTATATATAAAGGTAATTTGAAAAGGAGTTCCTATTGTTAGAGCAGTTATTTTGTAAATAAAACATGTCTAAAATATTTTCCACCTGGATACTTTTCATATGTTTTCCTGAAAATATGTTATTTTCTATAATGTGTATGCAAAATGAGTGAGTAATTCTTGGAAGTAGTCTTACAAATTTTCAAATTTGTCTGAATTAAGGGTCTCTCTTTAGGATCGTTTTCTCCAGTTTCAAGCTGGTGAAATCTGATCAAAACTGACATTAGGCAACTGTTTGGATTTATCCTATCTATATGAGATTGATTTTATTCTTACATTTTTTGTAAAAGTGAAGGTTTTTTGATGAAGCCATGTCAAGAACGGGTTATTTCTACTTGGAAACATATTGATATCTATACTTTCAATTGAAAACCGATATCGCTACTGCTTGACATCAGGTTGCCTGAGACGGGTATCGAACCTCGGACTTTTGATTGAAATTCCAAGATTTAACCATTAAAATACCACAACTGGTACAGCCTAATTGTTCTTAGTTGGCTTATTATTCGTATTGGTCAGGAGGAATGAACGAACTCTTAGGATTTAAAAATTATTTGTTCCTGGGTTACTAATTTGACAAATAAATTGTACTGAAATTTAAATGTATGATGAAGAAGCTCTATAATTTGAAATGTCATTTGATTCATGGTTTTAGCGACGTTGTTTTGTAGTTCACGGTTGAAATTGCCAGAAGTTAGAAAATGTTTAATCTTATTTTGTGCTGTATGATTCTTTGAAAATAAAAATATAAAAAAAAATAAAATAAATTTTACTAAAAACTAAAATTTTCATTTACTCAATTTTTTTAAAACTTATTTACTATAACAAGATTTATTGTAAAATAACTAACTAATCACATGTAAATGAATTTTAAATTTAATTTGTTAACAGTGTAAGTAAACTGATTTAATTATTTTAAGTATTTTAAATCATATTATGTGTTTTGTTATTTTTCTTTCGATATATATGACTCTAATAAAACGCAAATTACTAAAATGCTATAGTTCTGATAATTTTATTAATCTTTTTTATATGAAATTTGTTTGTACTTATCAATGTATTACGATACTTCGTAATATATCACGTGCGCAAGGAATCTTACGATGATTTTGCATATTTTGCTAATCATAGTAATAAATACTACGAACGACATAAAATTCTTCATCTGTAACATAAATCAATGATATTCTGATATTAAAATTCCATTTATGTGATCATTTCTGCATAACGCGTAGAAAGGTCATCAAACTTGGTAAGAAATTGATGAGACAGAAATTAGGTTGTAGAATTGCAGATTTTTCACACGAAGACATTTCCGCATGTAGTAGATTTTCAGTTCATGACATCAGCAATGATATTAAAAGTATATAAATTATTTATATATAAAATGCTAAATTATAAATTAAATGTCTTATTTGTAAACAGGCTACAGGTCAATATACCTCATCATTTATCTCATCTTACACGAATCTTTATTTAATAAGTACATTTAATGAAAATAAAATTCTATCTCAGTCTATTTGGCACAAAATCGCAGTCAATGAATTTGAATTCGATTCAAGAATTGTGAAATCTTTAATCTTTTTAAATGTTGCACTCTACGTATTTTTTACGAGAGATCATTCGCCTTAGCATATAGTATTCCGTTGGATTAAAATATACAAAAAAGGATAAATTAAATTGAAGACCGTGTTGTTTTTTTATTCTAATTTCACGGTGACGAATATTTAACAAAGATTAGGTTATCACGATTACCCTTTTCGAGTTCGCTGATCTTTTGCTGTTATTTGGAAATTTATTTTAGAAGATGAGTTCAATGTTTTTAGTAAATAAATTATTACGTCAGGTGTTGTAATAAATTTTAGTTAGGAAATAGTTTTTATTATTTGAACGGCGATGAGAATTTTTGAGTTCTATAAACTGTTGTGATTATTTCACTAACTACGATTTTATAGCCAGTTGTATTATCTATATAATAAATATTGTTATTACTGTTTCTTTAAAAGTGATGCTTTTTGTATTGATGCAGTAATGCCAAGTGAGGGCTATCTCTAATTGGAAACATATTGCAAACTATATTTCTAATTGAAAACCGATGTCACTATTGCTTGACATCAGGTTGCCTGCGGCGCGTATCACACCTTGAACCTCTGTTTGAAATGCCATGGGTCTAACGACTAAAATACCAAATGGTAGAGCCAAATTATACTATAATATTTAAGTTATGAATTTTTATATGCAACATTTTCATATAGTTTTAAATGTAAAATGATAAATGAATCTTTAACCCAATGTTCACATATTGTGTACAATATTTGTACATATGCCTGTGATTTATATTTTTTTCATTATTTTTGAATAAGAAATAAGGAGTTGATAATTTAAATGGACCATCCCAAACATACCGTGATTCCGTTAAGCTGAGACAAAAGAAAAATTGTATTTTTTAAATGTTCTTGTATTGTAAACTTTATCTCCGCCTAAAGCAGTAGTATGTAAAATACTACTTACCAATATTTTTACATGATTTTACTTCATTTTTTATTATATAAAAGAGCCTCATAGTCTACCCTGGATTTTCGTAAAATCAAGAAATAAGTTTAAAGTCAGAGTACTGCCCTTACTGCTCTAGGTCCGTAAACTTCTACTCAATTCAGGGAAGAATTGTGTGCGAGATTTTTCATTGCCATTTCACACTACAGTGCTCGTAATTTTCAATTGGAAACATATTTTTGATCTATATATTTAGGTGAAAATTGATAGTACTACTGCATGATATCAGGTTATTCAAAACGGTTTGATCTCACGACCTGTCTACTGATGGTAGTGTGCTTAACCGTTACATCATGAAACAATATAGACATAAATAATATGTTTGACAACATTATTTAGTTATAAACTCATCATATCCTCACTGTATTTCAGATTGCCTCGATTTTTAGGATGGTCCACTCTTGTTACCAGTTCCTCAAATATGGAAGTATACTGAAATTTGTAGAAATTAATGATATTTGTTGTAGATTTTGAAAAACATATGTATTAGAATTTTGTATCGACCACAGTCTGATGACTTTGTAAAAATACCAAATAATGATTAATTAACCATTATGTTTTGCCTTAACTTAAAGCTTGTAATTCTATGATACGAAACATATTTCCTGATTCCCCGATTCGTCGAGCCATTGGTAATGAAATTGCGTAGTAGAATTTAAATAATTTACGTCTTGTTAACATTCATCTCGGTTTGTTTATCTGTGAAGTTCATCGATCTACTTCTGCTTCTACACTATACGGAAAGTTTATGACATAACTGGCGTAATGTATAGCATAATACATTTCTCTAGCGATACGATACGAGCCCGGAATTGGAAAGCTTGCATTGGCGCGAGCACGGGCGCGACGATCCGAGCAAGAGCGGCCATGGAAAGGGTTCGATAAATCTAAAATAACAAGCTGTAAGTGGAATTCTGCCTTAAGGCAAATTGCTGAAACTTTCCGTACCAAAAATTATTATTTTTTTAAAAACAATTAACATATTTGAAAAAATTTTACTTCGAAAAAATAAGATTTTTGAGAAACTATAAAATGGACAACAAATTACTTTTTCTTTAAAAAAAATTTTTTAATTTTTTTTTTTTTGAAAAAAATGTTTTCTTTGTTTTGACATGTTTTGGAAGATCTAAACTTTTTTTGCGATTGCCCTACGGGAAGTTAACTAGTGGATCGCATGGCATCGTTTCTTAAGGCAAATTGCTGAAACTTCCCGTACCAAAAAATTTTTTTTTTAAAAAGATTAACATTTTTGAAAAAAAATTACTCTGAAAAAATTAGATATTTGAGAAACTATAAATTTTTGACAAAAACTTACTTTTTTTTGAAAAAAAAAAAATACTTTTTGAAGAAAAATTTATTTTATAATATTTTGGAAATTCTGAACTTCTTTTCAAAGCGATCGTACTGCTGTAACTGCATAGAGACAAAATATCGAAACGCGTAAGTGCCGCGTCGCCGTCTAAAAGATAAACACTAGTACGGAACCCATAGGAATGTAAATAAAATGTATATTTATTGTTAAAATCCCTATAAAATATCTGATAATTTGATGTGCATATATCTAATGATCATTTTTGACCGCCAAATGGCATTTTTTTTTAAATTTTTTTACTAGATCTCCAAAATTGCTGGACCTACCTTCATGAAAATTTGATCAGTTCTTCGTCTTGTTAATACAAGTAAAATGTTTTTTGAATTATTCAAATCGGACGCTCCGTTCTTTTAAAAACTGAGTTACCGTTTTCGGACCTTTTGTCCCGTATCTTCGGAATGGCTAGACCTGCCTTCGCCAAAAACTATTCAGCACGTTTCCTTATCAATTCGAATCGAATGTTTTTTGAATCATTCAAATCCGTTGATCCGTATTCCCGAAATCTCGACGAAAATTTGTATCCGAACATACATACATACACGCACACACACATACATCATTTTTTTCTATAGTATGCCAAAATGTTCAGAAGGTTTTGAAACGTAATGATCTATGAAAATTTTTATTTTCGATTATTTTGCGATTACTATAACTTGCCCTACAGGAAGTTAAAAAAAAAATCAGTAGAAACATATAACAATAGGAACTATATTTAATAATTAATAGTAAACAGAAGTTCGGACGAAGAAGTTTTCATTTTATAATATTGGCCAAGAAGGCGACAATCTTCATGGCATTTTCTTTTACACGCGATGGTTCCTACCTCTGGTAGAGGAGGTAGCGGAGACTTTGGTGGAACTAATCGTTTACTTCTAAAAGTAGAGTCCGCAAAGCAACATAAGTAATAAATCGTCAATAAATATGGAAAAATGGATCTGCCCTAGAACAGTACTACTCATCATTATTATATATTATTTATTGTAATTCTCATGATACTACAAACACCGTGATCATCTGCTTGTTTATACTTTTTATTTCAGATAATAAGTAGGTAAAACTGAATAAAATATTGATATAAACAAGTGTGTTATATTAAAAATACTTATTGTCATTCATTGACAATAAACAAATATGCTAAAAATAAATTAGATATCGTCTTAACCAAAGCACAACTTAATTTGTTTTTATGCAAAAACTAAAGCAAATTTGGAAAATTGCTTCATATTTCATCAATTTTATCAAAAAAGTTTACTCAAACTTGAAGTCTCACCAATTAAAATTTGCTAATTTGTACAGAAATATTTACAAAAAATATTTACTGAATTTAGTACAATATTTTTTAGCGATCTTTATTATTGTGGCTCTTGATTTTTTATGAATCGTCCAGCAATGTTGTAAATGGTCAAAGTCAGTGAATATTACATCAACTTGGAGAAGAGAAACATTCTCTCTGGAATCGCTCTCCGCTGAGTTCAAGGTCGGACGAGATAGCGGATATAAAGAAAATTTCTTACAGAAATAGATTTTTGCAATTACAACTAATAAATTAATCGTATTTTAGGAATTCGTCATTCTGAACAAAAAAAAGTTTGTTATTATTAGTACTCCTAATAAGATCCAACGCTTAACAGTAGAATTAGCAATTAATTAAAACAGATACTAGCCATACCTTAGCTAAGGATTAAGAGCTTCTGCATTTGGACTTGAGCCCTTACAACAAAATGAAATTTTCTTCACATTCTAATTGTTATCATCTATGTGGGTGGTATTTTAATTACAAAACAGTATAAATATGAACAAGCATAAACTGCTTCGCTTCCATCCTTCGTGCACCATGAAAATTTTCAATTCTCACATTGTATATGATTTGCCAATTTTGAATAGAGTTATGTACACGATAAAATTAATGCGTGCAGCGATTTCGCCCTAACATCAGAAACTACAGTGTTGTAAGTGATGCTTTATGAAGGTTTTTCTCTTCCTATGTGGTCTTCAGGTGTTATGCGTAGAATAAGCATATAACTTACCCTTTTCTGCTTATTTCCTGATGTTATATTCGCTTCCTCGTAGTCTCTGCGTGAGAATGGAGTATAGATAGATTATATGTATGTAATATCAGCCGTTTTCAACCTGAGATTTTCTTATAACTGGGAAAAGACGAAATAAAGAATTATCCACACTTATAAATACACAGACACGTATTTGTATATATGTGTGTAAAAACATAATTAAAAATAAAGTTTTTTAACTGGTATCCATCCAGTTACTAAGATTAAATCTAAAAAACGTTTAAATTGTATTTATAAATTTTCATAAATTTCGAGTCCCAATTTGGGTTTCCAACAGTGAGCAACAAACAAAATATTTGAAGACAACACAAACCACAATAAATGAAATGATTTGTCATATGATGATTATGAAGATGAATAATATATATATTTATAATGTATATAACTTTTATATAAATTTTACTAAAAAAAGTCATTATAACTTTTCTTCACTTGTCTTCAGCACAACACAAATTATGTAAAAAACACAAATCCTTACACAATGAACAAATGAATTGATAAACAGCCATATAAGCAAAATTAAATAATAAATTATTATCAATGAATAAAAAAAAACAATGAGAAATACAAATTATTTCAAATATTTCAAAATAACTATTATAAATACTGTAAATTTAACTCTAATTAGATACGCTGTTTTCCCAAAAACTTCTATTCTTTGCATTTGTGCCTTGTATCTCCGAACTGCATCTGCCTTCTAAAAAATGCAATCAATTATTCACTTAATCAATACTATTAATCGATTGATGTTTGAATCATTCTAATCGGATTTGTCGTTATTCCAAAACTGTCTTCGAAACAACTAGACCTTCTTTTGTCACAAACTAATCAGCACGTCTATCCGCCAATGCGAATCGAATGTTTTTTGAATCACTCAAATCGGTTGATATGTGCACCCGAAATTGTGGCCTTGTAACGTATCGTGAAATTAAATCCAAATACACCCACACACCACGCACACACACATAACATTTTTTTTAAGATTTGCCAATATGAATTTTAAATTATCAACTTTGAAATTTTAATAATTGATGATTAAACATAGCCTATCTTTGTTTAATTTGTAATCATAGAACTAACATATATAACTTAACCTTTATTATTAGTATAATTTTTATTAACTTTTCGTAGAGCAAGTTATAGTAATAGCAAAACAAATCGAAAATGCAAATGTTTATATATGCTTACGTTTTAGAGGTTTTTGAACATTTTGATATACTTTAGGAAAAAGTGATGTATGTGTGTGTGTGTGTGTGTGTGCGGATACTAATTTTCGTTGACGATTTCGGGAACGGGGCAAAAAGTGTGAAAAATGGTAACTCAGTTTTTAAGAGAACGGAGCGTCCAATTTGAATAATTCACAAAAACAAAAACATTTTACTTGTATTAACAAGGTAAAGAACTGATCAAATTTTTATCAAGGCAGGTCTATCGGTTTCGGAGATCTAGTAAAAAAAAGTTAAAAAAATACCATCTGGCGGTTAAAAATGATCATTTGACATATACACATCAAATTAACAGATATTTTATAGAGATTTAAATAATATGTATAAATATTGTTTACATTCCTATGGATTCCGTACCAATGCTTATTCGCTAGACGGCCGCGCGGCGCTTACGCGCTTTGATATTTCGTCTCTATGCAGTTAAAGCAGTACGATTGCTTTGAAAAAAAGTTCAGAATTTCCAAAATATTTCAAAATATACTTTTCCTCAGTCTTTTTTTTCAAAGAAAGTAAATTTTTGTCAAAAATTTATAGTTTCTCAAAAATCTGATTTTTCAGAGTATTTTTTTTTTTCAAAAATGTTAATCGTTTTTAGAAAAAAAATTTGGTACGAGAAGTTCCAGAAATTTGCCTTAAGTCACGATGCCATGCACCCCACTTGTCATTTATATTTTCATCCCTGTTTTATAACTTAATCAGTAATTTAGTATCCGAACTACCTCACTAACTTCGCATACGACTACCTCCGCCTGTGGGCAGTGTTATTTAATACGATTTGCGTATTGCAGATTTCCGTGCACCGCTCTTTGTTCGGACTATCGGACCATTATCCGCGTTATTACGGTCATCATTAGGTTTTTGTTCTACGTCACGTCTTGCCTTATTCTTCTATTCGGTTACGGTTGCGGACGTTGTACACGGTTTACGGTTTTATGTGCACATCCGCGCTCTTCTACGGAACCGAAGCAAACCGCTCTGTAGTCTGTAATAAGTGCAGGGTACGAGGCGAAAGATATGATGTAAGGATTTAACCGAGACGGGATATTTGCATCGATAGAAATAACGTAACTTTTCTATAGATTCAATCAATACATTGAATCGAATCATATACCACAAAAAAACTACATTTGTATACATACACGTACATGCAAAGCTTCGTAAGCCGTTTCAAAGGGCCTTATTAACTTTCCGTAGGGTAAGTTATAGTAATAGCAAAAAAATCGAAAATGCAAATTTTTATATAACTTCACATTTCAATACCTTCTGAAAATTTTGGCAAACCTTAGAAAAATGGATGTATGTGTGTGTCTATACAGGTGTGCATGCAATTTTTTGTTCAAAAAATATTCGATTTCAATTGATTGGGAGACATGCCGATTAGTTTTTGGTAAAAGCAGGTCCATTTGTATCGATGATACGTTATACAGATATTTTATAGAGATTTTATTATTATGTGTTTTAAAGCTTTTAAAAACTATAAATTATGGTACGGAAGGTTCTAGCAATTTGCCTTGAGGCACCTAAAATAAATACCTAATAATGAAGAAAATGGGAATAAACCAAATAAGAATAAAATATATAATAAAATTTATAATACGTTTAAATACCTTCTGAAAATTTTAGCGTACCTTATTATTAGAAAAATTGATGTATATGTGTGTGTGTGTCTAAGTAGGAGCGGATGCAATTTTTTGCAATATTCGATTTCTATTGATTGGGAGACATGCCCATTAGTTTTTGGCAAAAGCAGGTCCATCTGTTTCGAAGATACGTTATACAGATATTTTATAGAGATTTTATTAATAAGTATGTGTTTTAAAGCTTTTAAAAACTATAAATTATTGTACGGAAGGTTCTAGCAATTTGCCTTGAGGCACCTAAAATAAATATCTAATAATGAAGTAAATGAGAATAAACTAAATAAGAATAAAATATATATTTATTTACATTAACATATTTGGTCTACGACAATTAAACAAGGATTTCAGTGATGAAATATATAGACGTTAAATAACGCTTGATAAAATACTTCTTTAGTTTTATTAAATTTTAAATAAGGCATTATTTACTTTTAAATTAAATTATTTTTTTTTTTTTAATTTTATTTGAACAGCGATCAGAACTTATGGGTTCTATGAGATGTTGTATTTAATATCTTACAAACTACGTTTGTTTTATTACAGAAGGCAACCCAAACAGTTGTCACATCTCTGTATGATAAATTTTTATCACAATCTCTGTAATAGGGCAAGTATGGTGCAACAATGCCGGGTGAGGGCTATTTTCACTTGGAAACATATTGCTATTTATATATCCAAGTGAAAATCGTTGTCACTGCTGCCTGACAACAGGCTGCTCGAAGTGGGTATCGAACCTGGGACCTCTGGAGCAAATCCCGTCGCTTTTAACCGCTTACCTTTGGGCGAGCTCAAATTACAAAATTAAATGAAAATTTAATTTTGTCAAATTTTATTTATTTGACAAACGCTTACATGAAGAGTTTATAAAATACATTGGAAAAAATACGAAAGTTGAAACTTGTAAATTTTACAATAACCAGAATTTATGTGGATCAAAGTTGAAAAAAAGCTATCAGATGTAACAAATAAACAAAAAGTGGTTTTTACTTATCGTAGTCATTAAAATTTCAAATTCAACAAGCATTTGTACCTATTTAAATATTTAAACCCTTTACCGATACCATGTGCCTATAGCTAATTAAATTTTTTTATTAATTTTCATCTAATGGCTCGTTAAACACTTTCAACGTACTGAAATAGAATTTTTACCGCTGATATTTTATGCAAAGCAAAAATTTATGTTTCAATATTTTTAATAATTATTTTACAGTTAAGTATCAATGCAAATAAAAATATTTTTCAAAATCCTTATAATTAGTCACATAGTCATTTATCTTATAATATTATTCGTATAATACCTTCATTGAAAACAACTATTTTTTGTCACAAGGAAATCATTTTTTCTAAGCGGTGCAGTAAAAAATCAGAAATTATACATAAAAACTTAATTAAAATCTAATGAAACCAATTTCATAGCATTAAAATTCATTCGATATAAAAGTTGATTGCAGTTAACACGCTGTGATAATCTATATTTAATGTTGTAGTATCAATTGTGAACTTAAATGGACATTTCTTATAACGATTTAGTAAACACACACACACACACATATATATATATATATATATATATATATATATATGTGTGTGTGTGTGCGTATGTGTATTTATGAAATTATAAAATTATGAAAATATCAAATATAAAACGAAACTTGTAGAATGTTCACTTTATAGTCAAATAAAGGCCAATTTAGAGACAAACCTAACTCAAAATTTTAGTAATTTTCTTACTCCTAATTTTCCTTCCTCATTATGGAATGTACCTTACTAGAAAAATTTAAATTAGAACTCAGCCATGTTATTATTATTTTAAAAACATAAAATATAATTGCATTTCAGATCACATACGCCACTTCAATTACTATCAAGTGTTTGTTAGCAATATATATTTTGAGTGATATAACATTTGCATCGAATCTTGTTGCTCGTTTTCAATATGCATTCAGTTATTTGAATGCAGAATAGTACAATGATCTCTTTGTCACTATCTGTGAGAAATACAATTATTATAGCAAGTAATGAAAATTCTTGAACGAATGCTATAGAACTGTATTAGCCACACGACCACTGTACATCTCGTGAGAACTGCTCACTATTCTATATAGACGGAATATGAATAATTATTCATAGGAAATATATTTTATTATGACTACAAAAAAACAGCTTCAGAAATTTTACTCTAGATAAAATATTTGGAGTAAAACATTTGAGTTTGCGATCAGTTGATTTCAAATTTTGAATCCTTAGATTGATTTAGCAGATTTTTCTAAAGTTTTTTTATAGTTTCTTAAATAACTATATTTGGATACAGTAATATACTACAGTTATCTAGTTTTTTTATTCAAATTACATATTAGCAAAACTATTCAGTAGTTTTCGATTATTTGTTTAGTCTTGTTTTTGTATTTTAATTATCATCATTTATACTATAATATTTTATATTATGATCATTTATACTTGTTTATCCATGATTATGATGAATAATCATTGTTTTATTATTCATGAAAATAAGCCTACAAGAAGTACTTCAATTAAAAAAAATTATGTTAAGAATAAATAAATTCTATTATTGTCGGGAAGAAGTAATATACAAGAGCTTTGAATGATTTTATTTTTGCTATACTATTAATGGTATTTATTTTGATTGTAATATACATTTTTTGCTCCTCATATAAACACTATTTATTTATCCTTTACTCGATTTTGTTATGTTTTTTGAGAGTTAATTAAAATTCACAATCAGTATCTCCATATTCAGTATTTCGATAAATATTTTAAGATACAATTGTTAATTTCTTGGTCTAATTGAATTTAAGCTACCTTAAGGGTGTAACTTATTACTAGTCATTCCTAGTAAAACCAGTTTTAATTTTTATTCTAATTAATATATAGTTGAACCATTCAATGGATTAATTATATTAAATTACTTATATTATATTCTATTACTTCTTATTTTGTTCATAATTTTAAAATTATGTATTATTGCTAGTTGAATTATATTATCTATTTAATAACAAAAAAAATAATAAAAAAAAATTATAAAATGAATTTTGCAGAACCAATACAATGTTGTAACAAATGCTTTGAAACTAGAACGATAAAATCAAAATTATTATAATAATTTTTATAGATGTAAAAATTAAAACTCATAAATAAGTATATTATAATTGAATGCAATCGCATCACTCTAGAAATTTCTTTATGCAAAACTACTTTATGCAAATATAACATTTCTAGAAAACAATTTAAAACTAGAAAATTAGATTCAAAGTTTTAATAATTTTTTTATAATTAAATGCATTTCCATTTCCATCACAGCCGCTCTACTACAAAATTTACTTTATGCGAAATAATCAATTCGAAGTCATAGCAGAAATTATTGTCAATTATTTCCAAAGAAATATCACTCGTATTTGAATGTATAATATCCTTTAATGTAATTTCTATACTCTTTGAATGTTTTATTGTTAGTACTTGACATTCGCACAAATAGAGCTTTTTGCATCTCTGAGTGCAAGCTCTAGAAGAGCTTTGCTTTGCATCACGTCAGGCCAGTTGACCTCGAGTAGTCTCTTCATTCTAAACAAACAAAAACAAATTAATTCGGTCATCGGCATTTCTCTATACTCTTCTCTAGAATGGAATGACTTCAGTCCATTTGCAAAGATAATATCGTCTAATGTGCTTTTGCTATATTTGGATAGTCTTAACCAAGCCACTTGGAGTATTTGAGGAGTAGGAGTTATTAACTGCATCCGAAATTTGAGTTTTTAATTCATTTTGTATTGTTTTTTATATTCATTGTAGAGACGCTGAGAGTAATACATTTTTGACAAGATTAATATAAAAAGTAAATAAGACATACGAAATTACATATTCTTTAAATATTTTTTTCATTATTCAACAACAAAGGTATATTTGTGATCAAATAAAATTTCTAAACATTTCTTTCAGAATTAACATCTTGTTAGTTATTGAAGATAAGACAAATTATTTTTTTGAGACATTACATTGAAATTGACAATTCAGTAAATATTTTTAATTCCGTAGACGAAATACCTTTGGAAAAGTTAGCATTGTGTGAAGATCTACTAAGGAGTTCTTTGTAATTAAAAAGTCCATAATGATAAATTATAATTTTTTGAACAATTCAACATGCATCATATTATATATACAAAATATTTAGTTATATTCGAAAATCAATAGTTTATGATTGAAATTAATTTTTTTCACCAAAAGTCCAGAACGGACATTAACATTGGAGACTAAAGGATATAATTTAGAAACAGTTCTGATTTTCTTGAAACAGCTTCAAAAACCATTTAACTTTACTAAAGATATTTAGTTTGTTATTTATTTCTCAAATTACTCTTCTTCTTGAAAGTTCGCCAGAAAAAAGAAAAACTCGCGCATTACTTTTGTTATGTAACGTCTTCTCTGATAATTATAATAATAACAGTTCTGACAATAATCACATAATGCTCAATGAGATTTTAATTTCCCACATTCAGCAAACAATCCGTATTCTGTGAATTCAGAAAGAATAGAATCCATAATACCTCTCAGTACAATTTGCATGCAGTAATAATAAAAAGTTCCCAGATTTCCTCACCTTGAACTTTTACGTTAAAATTCAACTTAGAGATGAACTTGAGTTGCGTAAATACTTGGGCGAAATCGAATGAATTTTATTGGAATGGATAAATAAAATACATTCAACTTGTATCGAGATTTATTTAAGAAATTTTTATTACTTCCTATGTTATACTTATATATTATTACATATAGCTTTTTTAAAAGTATATTTACATACATTTTCATTCCACACCAAGGGCATTTAGAACTAAGGGTGCAATACCTATTTTGCTCAAAATTGATTTGTACTAATAAAAATTCATGTAATACATTTTTGACAAGATTAATGTAAAAATGAACAAGACATACGAAATTAAATATTTTTTTAATATTTTTTTCATTATCTAATACTAACCACAAGGGTATATGTTTGTGATCGGGTACAATTTTTAAACATTTCTTTCAGAACACCTTAACGCAAATTGCTGGAACTTCCCGTACCGTAACGAAATATGTTAGAGAAATATCAAATGTTTTTATATAAATTATTATAAATACTGAAACATTGTCTAATATTTATAAGTATTATATAAACTGAACTGCAAAGTTGAAAATAATTGTTTAAAGTATATTAAAACTTAAGTCAGAATTACAATTAAATTCTGAATTATTTTCGATATACAAAAAAAATATTTAAAAAAAGAAATTTGAAAAAAAAATTTAAACGAATTTTTTTCCCCCAAAAGCAATTATTTTGTTAAAACAAGTAGAAAATTCTTTGAATCATTCAAATTGGACTCAAAGTTCACTCAAAAACCTGCCTAAACCAAAAACTAAACATCACTTCTCCCCATCATTACGAATTGAATGCTTTTTGGATCATTCAAATCGGATGCTCCGATCTCTCAAAAGCTCGATTTCTATTTTCTGCACTCTTTGCTCCGTATCTCCGAAACGGCTGGACCAGCCTTTGCCAAACACTAATCAGCACATGTCCCTATCAATAGGAATCGAATGTTTTTTGAACCATTCAAATCGGTTGATCCGTGGCCCGAAAACGTGGACGAAAAATTGTATCCATACATACATACACACACACATCAATTTTTTTTTTGAGGTATGCCAAAATGTTCAGAAACCTTCAAAACGCGAAGAAATGTAAAAATTTTAAATTTTGATTTTTGGACGATTACAATAACTTACCCTACGGGAAGTTAAAAAAATGAAAAAACTTATAGAAAATGACAACAATGAAATAACTTTATCAACTGTTCCATATTTATTTGTTAACATATTTAAAAACTCTAATGAATCATAATATTTTAAAAATCATTTACACACGTGTGCACGTGTCCATCGATCGTGTTCGGGCTTTGACATCTCGATACGAATGTAAATTGTTATTAATAACAACGTCTACAAATACAAAAATATTGGAAATATAAAATATGTACTTACAATATATGAAAATATCTAACAATAGCACTAACATCTAGTAAAGGTATTCTAAATGAAATATTTGACACCAGAATGCTAAATGCATTCCAACAATACACGTGGTATATTTTGAAGGGAGCTGGGCGGTTAGTAATTGAAATGTTTTGCTTCAAAATGCATTTTATATCGTAATTGTAATGAAAATCGTCATTGTAAATCTAGTAATTAAAAATTATTAAAATAGTGATAAAAATTTTTAGTTTTTTATTTTATTATTAGGTGCAAATTAGATTATTATGCATTCATTTATTTAATATTATTTATTATATTTTTCGCAGCCTATTTTGCATTGTTGTTTAGAAATATGTTATTAAATATATAAAATTATTGTTTGTTTTCCACGGCCTGGAGGAAAACTGGTTTTACGCCGCACGTTAAAAATAATTCTATATTTAACATTAAATTAGTCATAGTTAGTTAAGAATCCCTATCTTGAACACACAAGACGGCATCGGCATCTATTATACTATTTAAATATTTGTACTTATGGTTTTATATTGGCACCAGAGTCAAGTATTGAGGTTTTATTCCGTTACAAGGATGTTTATGAAAGCTCTTTAGATCTGGGAGTGCCCTTTGTTTATTGATTGTTTTATGTTCGATTTGTGTCTATAATTAAAATCAAAGCCCACGCTTCGATAGTACCATTTTGATTTAAATGTCTAGTACTGTAACGTTGGAATAAATTCTAAAACGGGTAGAATTGAATTTATTACCTGACGCGTGTGGAGTTTTAATGGTAAAGGTTCCAAAACTTTGGATACAAATTTACTACATGAGTGTATAAGAAATATTGGGATCAATAAAATTATAAAAATAATCATTTATTTGTGCATTGCCGAGATAGCAAATTTTTCATCACAAATCAAAAGAATATTGAAACAAAATATTTATTTAAATGAATGATAATGTCAAAATATATTACAATGTTTCTATATATAATATATCATTAAGAAAAAATAAACATCTGTAACTACATTAATGGACCGATTCTGCCGCATAACAGACCAATGTTATGGCAAGGCCATTTTATGAAAGACTTTCCTTACTAAATATTGACAAAAGCCATGTAGTTGCTGTGTAGTCAGGTGTAACGCTGATTGACAGATAGAAAACCTAACCTAGAAATCGCACAAATGTCAAAAAAAACGATCTTAGATAACGGGGTATTTCTGACACAGCTTCATAACATACGAGTGACGTTGCAGTTTATGTGTAGAACGCCTGAATTCACATTGAAGTTGGAGCGTAACATAGCCTTGCCATAACATTTTTCTGTTATGCGGCAGAATCGGTCCCTAAATTTTACATTTGCATTTAATGGATATCTTTTTTAACGCTACTGGAATATTGATTCTTTGGCTACGAGCCTATAGACGACATTCGGTGTATCGAGAGATCGAGACTATCGAGCATTGACTCGATATTTCAATTGAAAATTCTTTTGAATTTATTTTTGTATTTAGTCTGGCTATCTATATCACTCTACATTAACTACCCTTGTCTTCATCATGTCCATAGTAAACCTATATAGATCCATAACTCTTATTTATACTAACATTCACACACAACAACAACGCCATCTATTGATAGCTAACAGTTGTAATGTTTATTTCTTCATAATTACATATTTTAATTTTTTAGTATATTTCAATTTCTAATAAATCGAATATCTTAAATTGTGTTGTCACAAATACTTTGGCGGCTTGCTAATTCTATTATTTTCAGAGTTATTTTATAATGCACGTGAATTAATTAGTAAACCTACTTTTTCGATTGAAAACGGGAATTAGAACTGCTTGATATGAAGGTGTCCGAGCGGGAATTGAACCTTGTGATTGCAATAATCACTATTATTTAATAATATTTTGTACACCTTTCATACTACTATTTACATTATTTTATTTTAGAAAATGTACAATAAAAATTTCCAAATATTTTTTTATATTTTTAATGTTTACCACGTTTTTGGGCAAAATTTATGATATTCAAGTCGATTTTGTTCCATTTGCAATATATTCGTTTTTCGTTTTTCGTTTCTTTCTTACATTTATATGTTACTTATAGAGCTTTTATAATTTACAGGTAAAGAAAGTCGCGATGAAGCAGCAAATTGAAAGGTAAGAATAGCAAATTAGTGCATGTTGAATACAGTGATACCTCGCATAACGTACGTCTCGCACAGTGGACGATGCTCATAACGAACTTTTTTTTCGGTATCGAACGCTCCACACAACGAACTTTGCTTCACACAACGTACTAAATCGTTGTCATTTGTAGTCAAAAAACATATATTGCTCAAATTAAATCAAAGAGTAGACTTTGGAAATTTTTGATCCGCTGTGAAAATATACTTGTTGGAAAAAACTATCGACGGTTTTTTTAAAAAATCAGAAGCTAAAAGGGCACAAGAAGAAGCAGTACGACTCTGATAACAACTTATTTCGTAAATCAGTAATAAGTTTCAAATGTCTTAATTATATGTAAAATATTTCTTATTTGCTATGAGTACATTTCAAACTACAGAACAAATTAATATAATTTTTATGTATTTATATGGAAAAGCGCGTTTCACATAGCGAACTTTTCGTACAACAAATTTTCTCCCGGAAGGAATTAGGTGCGTAATTCAGGGTATCGCTGTACATTAAGTATAAATTTTTGGGTGCCAAACACCAATGTCAATTATAAACATTATAAAGTTGAGCGATACTAGAGAGATTCCGCTAGTTTAAACAAGTTCGGAATATCAATGGATCTGTTGATATTTAGCTAACAGTTTTTGAATAAATTTTGAGAAATGAGTTATGGGCACACGCGTTTTATTCGCGTTCGATAACCGATAGTTTCGGCCCTGACATTCCACGTCCGAAGCTTGCGTGATTCTCCTCAAACAACTCGCGCGTTTCCTGGTTCACACGCGCAGAACCGCATTATGGCTTAAACATTTTTTTTGTTAGAGGAAAGATATGGAAATGTTACAAATTATTAAACTTTTTTTTATTCATATTATTCGGCATTAGGCCAAACAAAGGGGCCGTTCAAGTATTACGTAAGCACTATAGGGGGGGCGGGGGGGCTATTTATTTGCTCATTTTGGGTGACATTTTAGTGACAGCTTTGCTTACTTTTGCTGAAAAGGGGGATGGGAGGGGTAAATAATTATACTAAATCTGCTTACGTAATACTTGAACGATCCCAAAGAACATTAAAAATATCATGACAAAATTAGAAAATAATAATTGAATAAAATTACAAGAACATTACTGCTACTGTAGCATATAATATATGTTCACGCCAAAATCAAAGCATATATTGATATAAAAACAAAAAAAATCATCATAAAATTAAAGCTTTCAATACAGTTGAACTTTGTAAATACTAATACAATTTGTAGTTAATTTAAAATATACACATAATATTACAATTAGTGTTTTACAAATCATTGGTCCTTCTGAAAATTATTCAACCCAAATAAACAATATAGTTACACAATACACTCTTAAAAATATGTAATTTATTTCTTTAATAATGAAAAACATTTTTAGTCATTTCTAGTTGTAAACATTTTTAGTAATAAAAATAGATTAGATAACAAAATTCAGTTTAACCATTTTTAGCTAAAAAATGTATTTGATTACAAAAGACTCTCATTAATATCAATACAACTTATTAAATATCTTC
The DNA here is from genome assembly GCF_003426905.1 of Ctenocephalides felis. NCBI lineage: Eukaryota > Metazoa > Arthropoda > Insecta > Siphonaptera > Pulicidae > Ctenocephalides > Ctenocephalides felis. Next base: position 39,663,316 of record NW_020536999.1, on the reverse strand, counting down.
TCATTCATATTATTCGGCATTTGGACAAATATTATATATTTTTTACTTCTATTTAATAATATACAGTCATCCCTTAGACAAACAATATTAAGTAGCAAGATTACAGCACAATCAAAAAATAAAAAAGTAAAAAAATTACAAGTACATATTGTTAGTTATAATATTCATTAATATACCATAACTTATAAGGCACTACCTTTCATAATTATAGTCTACATTTTTATTACCTTCTAGGAGACAGATTATTTTTTTATGAAAATAAAAAAGAGATATACAGGCAGTTTGCACAATTTCATTTATCATTATTTCTATGATCTAAAATTTTGCATCGTCAAAATATTATTTTTTTTATAATTCAAACTTCAGTTAAAACTACCCACAAAACCTATTAATGGGAATATAACAAAAATTAAAAAATGATATCCTTTCATATTTAATAATACATATATATATATATATATCAAAATAGTCAAGCAAGTAAAACTAAACATGACAATGTTTTAGATATGATTTTAGAGATTATATACAATTTAATGTATATATGAAAATATAATTCAACAAATCAGTTAAAAAAAAACGAGATTTTATTTTTGATTACAAATAACTATGATAATATAGTCATTATACCATCGAACATCAATATTTATAAGCATATATATTAAATCATTTACTCTATTTATTAAAGTCAATCCAAAATGACAAAATTCTATAATTAATTTCTTTAATTATGATACACAACTTCGAGTAGTTTCAAAGTTTGGTAATAAAGTTTCAGGTAACAAAAAAAATGAAATTTATCAAGTTATTTAGCGAACAATATATATTTGACTACTAAGTACTATGATCAAGTTGATACGATTGATAGATATTTTTAGAGAAATATATTAAATCATTATTTGTTCTGTTTTAAATCCATTCTATAACTCGAACATTGCGATACATTTCTTGAAATATGATATGATACCATTTCTAATCGTACAAAATTTTCATGATAAAATTACAAACCAGATACCTTTAAAAAATTTAACATTTTTTAGCTAAAAAATAGCTGAATATTAAGAATTACACTACTTAATAGCATCGATATTTTTAAACAAATACAATAATGGCAGTTTACAATCAATTAGACCGCTTAAATTTTTTTTTAATTCCATAGACATATAATACTAGTAAAATTAAATACTATTAATTGAACTTTATAAACTATCTCGCTTTAGCGAATAATAGAATTAATTACATATTGATGGCATTATAAAGCCTGCATAATAGATATAATTAGAAGTGTAAAATTCATAATAACTGCATATCATAAATGGTATTTAAAATATAATACATAACGATGATTTTATTGATACTAAATTTATTTATGTCCATTTACATTTAATTCTTAAAAACTTTTGTATAGCAGTTATATTATTTTTATGATTTAAAATTAATTATTACTTCTAATAAAATTTGATTCAACAAAATGAAAATAACAAACATTTTAATCTTCTCTTCATAAACTTTATCTCGAGACGATGTGAGTGGTCTTATTATAATCTGTAAGACATCAGAGCCCACCCAATGCCGCCGACTTCAATATTATTAAAATGATGTAGTCATTAAACTTCTTAATCGTTCAAATTGATAACATGAAAATATGCAAACGAGATAAATTATATACACTCACTTATACATTCGTATATTCAAGAAAAATTTGTGTTACGTACATCGTAATTAACGGTATTTATTTTTGATTAATGTATAATTTGATTACAAATATTGAAGAAATAGTGTTCGCACTAAAAATATTTTTGTTTTAATTACAAATTTGGTTTATGTTTGTTTATTTTAAAATTAAACATTTTTTTACTCACAAAATTTTGCTGTAGTAACTTTTTACTTTAGTTTAAAAATTTTATAACTATGACAAAATGAAATAGCATTACATTTTTGATTGAAGTATTATTGTTGTATATTAAAGTATATTAAGAGTTGAAGTATATTAAAATCATATATTAATTTTCTAAAGAGTCTCCGACACCTCGATAAAACAATTTTTAAATAGAAATACCGTCCGAGCCGAAAAAGGTTTAAGATCGTTTAGCTACAATATTTAAACCGAACCTTAACAAATAAAATTAATCAAATTTGCTATTGAAAAAGTTTTATTTTAATATTCATCCATTATATTTTATTTTTCAATATTGGTGTGCAACTGTTCAGTATGTATATCCTGCTACTTATTTTTATACCAACTTTTTATAACTAAAAAATAGCTGAATTAATTTAATAAAAAGCTACTCAATTCTTTGTTCTAATTATTGGTTTTATTCAAAAGTTATGGAGTAAAATTAAAGAAGTTTAAAATTGCACAAGTTATGAAACAACACTAAAATATCTGTTTGATTATCTATATAAAATATTAAATAAATTTTCCATAAAATATAACAATTAAAGTTTACTTTATTAACTAAGTCTTTTTTATCAATTTTTTTTTTTTATTTTAGAAAAGGTATATTTGGATATTTACCCGTAGGTATAGTATCCATTGTATCTGTTGTTGAAAAATAATAATAAGTATTAAGGATATAAAAGTTATGGCATAATTTCAAAAAAGGAGGAAAGGAAAATATCCCAAAAAAGTCACACAACAATCTTTATAATAATAAATATTTACACAAAACACAAAATGTACACGAGATATTTATGCGCTCTCGAAAATCACAGTGACGATTATTGAAAATATATATACCAATCAAAATTCTATAATTTTTTTAGGCTATTATGAAAAATTAAATGAAGCATATATTATTTTAAAAAAATGTATAGAAAAGACTCCGAAGAGTGATATTTTTATTAAGGCCGATGCAGGTCTATAGGCCAACTTATAAAACTTATCTTAGTGATCAAGGCTTCCTTAATCCTTCTATCTTTAATAACAAGATCAATATTTTCAGTTCATCAACTGCGTCTAGTGATGAAAACAAAAAATAATCAATTTTAACTTATTAGTTAAAAACGAGTAATTAATAGAATTTTGAATTCTTCTGTTTTAAATTTAACCTAACAACTAACTTTCTTGCTATGCTTTTAGAATGTTGAATCATCCTCCTTTTACACTTCTCCTTATGCCTGAGTACCTACATCATTTCTGATGGAAACAGGCATATAAATAGAGATTAAGATCGCATATTTATAGTGTGAGAAATCATTATTCCTTCAAACAGAATTATTTCTGTCATAACTCGATATACCTACACTTATTTCCATTTTTGTGGCATGCCGATAATACATATTATATAATACACGTGAACTTCCCCGTCTGCCAAGAATTTGATCATAATGCATGGCTTTATGGCTTTCATCCGAGATAAGCAACTCAGTAATTGCATTTATTATCTTGGCCAGTCTTGTTATTATCTTTGTCTATGCTTCACTCCATAGATTTTGCTTTTGTTTCGGTGGTTTAGACATAGTACTGGATAGTGTTCTTGGTATACGTATGGCTTTCGGAGAATAAACTAGAGATCATGGATAAAACTTCTAACACAAATATAAATATAGACTTTAAAATTATTTTTGATATGCATTTGGCAATAAATTCATAAAATATCATTTGTTTTACATACAAACTGCCTGTTATTATATGAAGACATTCAGTAACTGTTTTTTTGATTCAACAGATTATTTTTAGGAGACAACCCTTTCTGGTTTTGCTGGTTATTATTTATTTTGAACATCACAATTAAGAATTGTGATTTCATTATTTTTCAGCAATGCGACAAAATGTTATTCATATTTAATATTATTTTCTTAGTTAATATATTTACTAGTGGTTTTTAGACCAATTTCTTACCATGGAGACACTTGTTTCCATGGAGTAATTTATTAACTGCTTTTCATACTTCACTACTGTTCAAATAATCCATTGAATAGTTTATTTATTCCCTTGAATGACTGATTAAAAAAATTATTAAAATAGATGAAAATTGTCGAGCAAGTAATGGAATTTATAGGAAATTATACATCACAAAAAATGTATATTAAAATATTACATAAATGAGATTCGTAAAAAGCTGCTAACCAATAAAACAATTACTTGTGTTATATGTTATAACTTTCGCAGAGTTGATTTTATAACATTTATACACAAGCCAATCAAACAATTGCCATAAACATACTTCAAATAGTATTAAAATTATTAACTTGAAAATAGAGTAAAATATTGATTACTGTCTTATTCGCAAGGCTAAAAGTGATAATATTTTTAAGGTCTCAGAACAACTAATCTTCAAATATGTTATCAAAATTTCATGTTCATTAGAGTAATAGCATTAAAAGTACCTTTTTTTCGAAAAAAAGCTTTAAGTTTCTTTATTTTTATAGAAATTTTATTAGAAATAGAAGTGTTACTTAAATTACTTCATCATTACTTAAAAAATATTAATATAACAAAAGTAATAAATCAACCAAAATATAATGCCTATATATACTATATTACCCTGTATTTACAAAAGTAATAAATCAACCAAAATATAATGCCTATATATACTATATTACACTGTATTTTGCTCGCAAATTGAAATATAAAAATTCAACTTACTAAGCACATCAAATGTTTCAATAAACTGGTTACAAAATAATTTGCATTTTCAAAGTTGCAAATCGTTTTTTTTTCATGAATCTAACAAATTTATTTTTTATGAATTAGTATATGAGTACTGTCACACAACCTGATTGTGGTTTCGAGATTTGATTTCTAATTCGACAAATTGTAAAATGCAATGAATATGAACAATTCTTTATTTGTACGAAACTTGATAAAGTTATCATTCATCAATTCAAACCAGGAGAATGAAAATAAACAAAATAACAATAAAATACAAAAATTATAAAATAATAAAAGAACAAATAATTTTGTGCAATCATAATTGATTTACTTATTAACAAAAAAATAGAATTTTACCTAAATTTACAAATTATCAATAAATTTTATATCCCATTTATGTATTTTTCATATGAAAATCATCTTTTAC
>NW_020536999.1:39026667-39057295 GCF_003426905.1 Ctenocephalides felis | reverse complement strand
TTTTTGGAAAAATTGTATCCATACATACACACACAAACACACATCCATTTTTTTCTGAGGTACGCCAGAATGTTCAGAAATCTCTGAAACGGCCCATTACTAACTCACCCCACGGGAAGTTAATAAACTGGTTATGAGTACCATTTTACCTTAAGCCAAGTTGCATAAACTCCTTGATATGTGTAAATAATCGACTTTAACAACAAGAATTAGAATAACCTAATTACAGAAAAAGTTCATCAGTTTAGTTCGAAAATGAAGATTTCATGTTTATAAAAATTGTTTTCAATTAATATCTTTGAAACATACTTATTATATCTGTAATTGTAAAAATTGAATTAATTTGTTCAATACAGAGAAAACTTTGATGATTTTTTTCTATTCAGCCACCGTAATATTTTAGTATGTTATTTCAGACCACAAAATCAATCATAATACGAAGTTTCATCAAAATCAAGAGAAAAAAATTCAACACTTAATTAAGAAAGAAACTGCTCGGTCGATCTTCACCAAAAACTAATCTACGCCATCTATTCCATCCAACCAACATCTTTCGAACAGTTTTTGAATGTTTAAAATCGATTCAAGATTGAGGCCCAAAATAAATAACGCTGCTGCCAATTACAAAGAAACTGCTAGGCCGATCTTCGCACATGATTGACCATAGTTCTTATCGAGATGCAACGATTGGCTTTTAAACTTTGAAATCGATCCAGCCGTTTTGGGAAACGACGGTGAAAGGTTAAATATCGACACACATATCTTTTACAAATTTGATCTTATTTGATTCAGAATGACTTGAAACGTCGAGAAAAAATAACATCAGCATTAGCTTTTTAAAATTAAATTAAATTTAATTAATAAATAAAAATAAATTTAACAATTTGCCAAATTAGTTAATTATGAAACAGTAATTGACATATCAGTAAAAAGATTATATGTCAATATTTAACACACTATTTTTTCGAATTTTTTGGTTTTTATCCAAAGTTATCAACAAAAAATTAATGAATATTCAACAGTACGTCATTAAACATTCTCAATTACTATTGATTTAATTTTGTTTTCTATATTTGACTGTATATCTTTCAAAGCCTCTTAATGAAAATGCTATTTTTACACTTTCCTCTAAAACTTGTAAATTGATAACTTGACTATAATTACCTAAAATATATATAATATAATTATGTAATTTTAACATATTAATTACTGAATATCTTTAATAAGACAGCTTGTAATTTAAATGGTAAAAAAAAATCATTTAAACATTTTTTTTATCACAGCATAAAATGGTAAAACTTAACAAACTGGTTAAATAGTTCAATGGGAAAAGTAAAAAGAAAAAACTGCAAAATTTGGGAGATTTTAAAAACAAATTAATTTAATAGCAAATGAGGTAGTAAATTGTAAAATAATGATCAAAAAGGTTTATGTGTGTGATTCAGTGTGATTTATCTGTTTCTTCGGCAAAGAACCCGAAGTTGCGTAGGTTAGTAGGTAGTTCCTGGTTGGTTCAGAAACATGTGTTTTCTTAATAAAACTAATAACATATATGGATAGTGGTTTATTATTCTACGTTGTAGGTCGTATGAAAAAAATCTATGTAAACACGATGTGTGGGCCATCTCACAAAAACCGCAAGCACTTTCCCCCAAAAGATCTTCCTAGTGAGAGTATTTTACTATAACCGCAATAGTTTTTCCAAAATTTCTTTCTAGTTCCACAATGTGTGGGCCATTTAAGAAAAAACCGCGACGATTACAATTTTTTGTGATCTCTTAAAAGCACATTTGAAAGAAATCAAAAAGCGCTTTACTCTTTTTCTGTTCAAGCGGTGCACATTGCAAACAATAGAATAATTCGTTCTGAACAAATTTCACGATAGAACAATCAGCAGAACACGAAAGAGTAAACGCGATCTGGTACGTCCCGTCGGCTAAAAAAATCAGAGCAGATAATACGGAACGGAAATCTGGAATTATTTAAGAACGGTTTACAGCATGATGAACACAGACGGAGGATCGTCCGAGACCGCCAGCGTTGAGAAGAGATGATTTCTTCACGACGATGGCGATCTGCCAAGACATTCATTTGATCATAGAACATTTATGCCCATGGAAATAATCATATCTGAAGAGAGAGACTTTAGGACTTGAAAGCTCGGTACAAAGTAACTTCGAATCAAGTCTAAGGGCATGGGTAACTCTCCTGTGAATGTGTAAAATACACATAATATCATACCTTTAATTATTTTTACATATGTTAAGAAAAAATGTTTCCCAAAGTGTAAATTCCCAAGTGTATCAAAAACAAGTTATATTGCCCATTGAAAAATCTTATCAACGTAAACTACAGTTAATACCCATGATAGTCATAGTATCTCCTCTATCACAATTTACACGTGTCTTAGGGGCGTCCATTAATCACGTGATCGATTTTTTAAGGAGTTTTGGACCCCTCCTCTCCCTTGGTTATACGTGGTAATATTCAAAATTACCCCCCTCCCCCGCCAAACATTGCGTGTATTTTTAGCTATAAAAACAATGTAAAATATTCAATTTTATCTCCTGTAACACATTTTACATGTATCTTAAAGGGCGTCCATTAATCACGTGATCGATTTTTTAAGGATTTTTGGACCCCTCCTCCTTCTTGGTGATGCATGGTGATGTTCAAAATCACCCCCCTCCCCCACCAAATATTACGTGTATTTTTAGCTACGAAAATAATAGAAAATTATCAATTTTTCTCGATAATGGTTGGACTTTTTTAAAAACTTCAGGTAAAAAATAAATACAGGTGATATCTTACTATACCTCTGACTCCCCCACGTGATATTTTGTGATTTTTTGTTAACAACCCCCCCCCCATAGTATATTATGATAAAAAAAATAGTTATTGATAAATTTGAAGCAAATTAGATATATTTTTCAAATTTTCAAAGTTTCTTTAAAGTTTTACAATAAAATATCAACACTTAGGAATTGAAAAAAATTAAGTGAGTGGTATCTAAATTTACACGCCAAAATATTGCTTTGAATTTTTTTAATTATTATATTTGTTACAACTGCTAAATACTAGTAACAGTAATGAACAATTATATAAATTTAATAAAAAGAGCATAAAGGATAGAATCTCCAATAAAATGATATCCGTTGTATGTTGATTTAATATATAATAAACAGTTTTGTTACTTATTTCAAAATCACAAATTTTACTCGTTATTCATCAACAAACTTCCAAAAATGATTAGTTTATGAAAATTAAAAGCAATATAAGATTACGTGTTTTATAAAATTACCATTCATGCATTTATAGTGTATAAACTGAAGTTAATAAAATAAATATAAAGGCTATTTTCTTATGTAAAAGCAATCATAATTTCATTTCTTCAATGTAGAAAAAAACCTGATCAATTAAATTCTCCTGGATTTCCGATGTGCAGATTGAATTCTCTTCATCTGCAGACAGCTAAGACTAATGAAAAAATAAAGTGCGTGAAAATTGCGATTGTTTCAAAGTTTTTTATGTGATTCGATCAATAAAGTGAATTAAAAAAAATCAATCGAAAAAATACGTTATTTTTAAGCTTAGGAAATTAAAATCTGATTGTTGGATAAGATTTAGAACAATTTCATATTCACGAACGGTTTAGATTCGTTTTATGATTTGTAACTATATTAACGTGGATGTTTTTTTTATTTTCAGTTAGATGAATCAAATTTGCTATTATATAATTCGAATGCTATTATTTTTGTCATTATTTTAAATTATTCAACGATGTACCTAATTGCTGTACATGAATATAATAGCCAAAGATAGGCTTGAAAATTATAGCAATTAATCTTTTGAAAAATCCCTGCAAATATATTAAACTTGCTTACTGACATTTTTAGATCAAGAAATTAGACATAATTACTATACTTGCGTATTTTCTTTTTACTATTTCAATTCTTTTTTTTCAATTTCTAATAAATGCCAAATTATTTTTGGGTATTAGATGTGTGAAAAATGTATATTTTTAGGTATATATAACACATAAATTGATAAAATAAAAGGACTAATTCAGCCATTACTTTTCTCAAGCCCTAATTTTAAATGTTGAATAGAAATTTTGTATCATATCACTTTATCTTGAACTAGAATCTAAATTTTAGCTCGTCGACAAGAATAAAATATAATCACATATTTAAAAAAAAAAAAAAAATTAATAGAAAAATAATTAGTCAAGCGCGGACAGATATGAGCTTTCTTGACTTTTAAAAAAGCTTTAAGTCCTGATGATGAAAACTTGAAGTCACTAAGATTACATTCTGCATTACCTATTATTTTGCTCATCTAAATTTTTTCTCTTTTCTTCCATCTACAGACTCTACAAGAAGACTAATTGTAGGTTTTGTAATAGAGTAGTCAAACATAACTTCTAAGAACTCGCTATTTCATCGTTAGCCTAACCATCCGAGGCTTTTGCCATTCTTTATAAAAAGAAAAGAATTGAAAATGCATTATAATACATCTTAATTTAGATATTCTTAAGCAATGACAGCTGCGTCGTATTTGGCTGTCAGACTAGTCTGACTAGGGTCTAGTTTTAGAATATTCTTTACATGAGAAGGCAAAAAACAGAATTAGAGACAGATCTGGACATACAATTCGAACGAAATAATTTTAATAAAAATAAAATAGCTTACGTCATAAAATAATTTTAATATATTGTTCAGATTGTTAAAAAGTTTCATCAGAATTTTTACTGAAGAAAGTATTACAAAAAACGATCGTAGATTGGGCGTAGAAATTGAAGATTATTCTTATAATCTGTAATCCAAGGTTACAGTATAATATAATAAAAAAAACTTTTTCTAAATTTTAAATTAATGATTAAAATTACAATATGACAGTTTCAATTTGAAATATAACTGATATATCTACAAAATAATTTAAATTTTCAAATTAATGTATGTATATATTTTAAAGACAGATTGTAACATTTCATTAACACTTTAGCTTCAAACAATATAAAAATAAAATAGATATTTTGCGTAAAAATAAAATGTTATTTTATGTAATATCATAAATTGTAAACTAGTTACCAACTACCTGTCTATTCAATCCCCATACATTGTTCCGAACATTACAATGTCTAAGATCCCTGAACCGATCAATAACAAAACATCTTATTCTCAAAAGATAAAAAAAAACCCTAAAAATGATCGATGAAGTCCTCAATACCTAAAATTATAATTACCGTCGAAAGATTAAGAAAAAGCGTTCTCGTCATTTCTGACTGACGTTTCATACGAAATTTGATACAAATATGGCATGATCCCAAATAACTCTGACATATAAAATGTGGTGATATAATAATATTTTAAAATGCTTTGTAGATGTCTTCAAGTCACAAAGATTTGAAATTGTTTAAATTATTATTTAGTATTATTATTAGATAATTATAATACTTCATGAAAATTAAACTGCATAAAGATCTCAGTTAAATTTTTAGATTATTAATAATCATTTTAAAAATATAAATTAAATTTGAAGAATAACAAACAACAATAAATTTGAAGATATTTAAATAAATAAATACTTGTATTTATTTTTATTTGCGACATGGTTCAAAAACAAGTGCAAGCAAATAACAATTTAAGCTCGTTCATTAATCCTTCTTATTAAACATTTCATAATGTTTAAATTTACAAAACATGTGCCTATTAAATATCCGATATCTTAAGAGTAATACAGTAACTACCATCTCAAGTTTACAAGACTTATGTATGTGTCCAACTTATATCAAATGTGTATATAAGTTAAATAAATGTAAAAGGCACGAACGAAAAATCCTCATTCTCCTTTTGAGGCCACTTAAGGAATGATTTTTCTTCTTTTTATGTCTGGCCAGGCGCCTGTTAATTGGTCATACAAACATATAAAGAAATTACTCGAGGAAGGAATCGAGTTTCCTGAAATTATTAAATAAAACGTAGGGAACAGGTTTTACGAACATATGGATATGTTATTCGATTGCCAAATGTGCAAAATGGAAGATCAACAACTGCCAAAAATAAATTACTATTAGACTGGATTGAGTAAAATTATACATTCCAGCTTGAAAATGGGCAAATGTTAAATTTTGTATGAAGGAAACAAAACCGATATGCAGAATAAAATAAATAACGTTTTCGAAGAAATGAAGACTAGAGTTTTTGTTCTTCCCGGAAATGCAAAGATTCTAGCACTAGACTAATTTATCATAAATTTACCATCGGTTTTGAAATAAATCCAATTACAAAGTATTGGTGAATGTTTTACTATAATAGAGATTTTCTGCCATCAAAGCTCAAGAGTGGATTAATAGTCCAGTCATTACAGTAAGTTCACCTCAGAATTCGAGATACCCAGCTGCAAGTCTGTAAATACTTGTATATTGACACCCTAAAAGTTGTCTCAAAACCTACATATGGTAGGGTGAAATTATAATATGTAGGTTTTGAGACAAGGGTGTCAAGTATTTACGGACTTACATCTGGGTATCTCAAATTCCGAGATTCTTACCCAAATTAACCTTAAATGGGTGGTCTATAAGTGATATGTTTGGTCAAAATGGACCTAGTATTGCTATTAATTCCAAAAATAATAAGTAATAGAACATCCGATTCAAGTATTTAGAAAAATTTGATATTATATTGGCATTTTTGAAGACCTTTTTTGTAAGCAATTTTGAAATATTGTGATCTTTTAAATGAGCAATTACCTCAGAATATAAAAAAATGTAATATATATAATCAAGTGCTCCTGAGTCAATTATAGATATAAGAGATTAAATTAAAATATTAGAAACTTAGATAATGATTAATAATAACTGAACTGCGTCTGCATTCTGTTAAACAACTATATTTTTTATTTTCGTATGGGGCTCTTTTGTAGGTAAGTGGTTAGAACTACCCGCTTCAAACAGCCTGGTGTCAAGCAGTAGTCACTACGACAACGGTTTTCATTTGGAAATATAGATAGCATAATTTTTCCAAGTAAAAGTAAGCCAGAATCGGCACTTCGCCTTCAATAAATATTCGGCCTATTACAGAAATTGTAATAATAATCCATCACACAGGGATGGGATAACTGTTTGGGTTGCCATCTGCAGAACTGACTAGTATTAAGTACAGTATTAGGTCAAATCAGCACGACAGCTTGTAGGGCTCTTAAGTACTGGTAGCTGGTCAAAAATAAAAACCGTCTGAATTGAAATCTGTCTATTTTATGAAGGCATTTAAAAATTATATAGTTAGTTTTACAGGTGGGAATCCAATGGTTGTTTTGATTATATTTTTGTACTCTTCAACTTAGTATTCTAGACTCAATTTTTTTGCAATTGGCGGAAAGATTTTCACTTGGTTACATATTTTTATTACAAAAATGGCTATGAGATTGCACGCATCGCGAGATTAGAATTCGGGACTTTTGTTCTAAGACAGCCCAATTTACCATTTACCTAATAGTAAAAAATATTACACAAGTGATTCTTGCATTATTTTCTGGTCCTATCTCTTGTCCTCGTCATTTCTTTCGTGATAAACTCTGCCGTGTCCCAAAGAAATGATGGCAATTAATAAACGTCCTATCGACAAAGCTTCGCCCGCGCTCTCTCCTTGTACTTGTTTTATATTATTTATTTCGAGCCCATAATAATCTCAACGACTACATTTATTACCGTCCATAAAATGTGATTTAATTCAACCGACGACGCACATGTATTTTCAGCGACGGAACACGATATCTTTCGCGATCACATAAAAAATGAGAATTAAAAAACAGTAAAGGCTGTTTAAAAACTGTAAAAATTCGAGTAAGTTACCCTACGCGGAGAAGTGATTGATGTAAGAATGATATCATGTAGCTGGTGAATTTTGGCGCATTTTTCAGAATGCTTACTTTGTAACAATCTTTATTTCTCGGTAGTGATCGCAATAATTCATTCCAACCGTTGAGTAAAAGAAAAACAATATTTGCTGACTCCACTAATTGTACAAATAATCTACAGGAAACTAAAATTATCTGAAGTATGTTGTAAGCAAGAACAAAAATTATTAATAATTTATGAATTAGCTGTAAGAAAAACAATTTAACTCATAAATAATTTGAAATAAACGTTGTTTAAAGTATTACAAACAAAAAATAAAACCGTTAAAATTTTCTTTAGATGGAATTGTTTTTCTTCAAAAATAACCAAAAAATATGATAATTGTCATTGCTCCTGCAATAAATTTTATAACTTAATCCACTATGGGCCGAATTTTTGATTTACATAAAAAAATACAATAACTGAGTAATTATAAGCCAATATATATTATTATTTTAGTATTAATAAATTATGTAGCTTTCAAGTCACAGCGGCCTGTAATGTTCGCACTTTTCTGTATGAAAATATTATTTCAGATTAAATAGCCCAACAAAGGTCAAATTGTTATTGTTTGTCTTGACAATGTTATAGAATTAAGATTTATGCGGTTTCTCACAAAAAATTCATAATAATTTAGAAAAATATAGAAAAATCTGGTATATGACCTGAAAGTAGCAGGGGCCCATAACCGGTTGACCAAACAAGGACTTGTATAAAATTTTAGAATTTCACAGTGAATGTATTTCTTATTCAGTCCAAATCTTCAACTTCATAAAATATATGATGAAACAAAACGAATTTGAATTTAAAATTTTATTCTTACAAAATGAGTCAAAAACAAATATTTTCAATATTAGGCAATTCATCCATTTATCGACTTCGCATTATGATAAAAATTGAAAAAATCAATACAAAACTTGAGGGAGTGTGAAATGTTTCAATATAAAAACGGATTGTGTAAAATAATATTGCAAATAATACTGTTATCGCCTTTGAAGCATCAAAGAACGCAATGAAAAACGGCACGTACAGGATTGAGGAATCACGCCATATAAACTCAAATGTCAATTACCATATTGTATTTCTCTCTTCGGTTTCGTAGTAAGGGCGTTGGTAATAAAATTATCAAAAGGGAAAAGGGCAACCAATATGCTGATGCCTAATATAAAATATATCAAATATATATAACAACCATTGGACTGCCTTCTAAAAATACATTTTTAAATAGTCGAAGAAGAACACAACAGCTCATGCAAAACTTATTTCTGAAAACTGTTAAAAAATAATAAGACTAGTATGAACAATCGCTAGCAATAGCATATTTCAAAACTTTATTCCACATGTCAGTCATATGTGTCTGACGCCAAGAAGTTCCACATGAGCCATATCCGACATATTTGTCTTAAATACGCAATTTGGAAGAAGAAAAAAATTAATATAGAGCCATGTCAGTCACATATATGTGTAACATAAAAAATAGTTTTTTCAGGAATTTTGGCAAAAGAATTTTTTTTGTCTTTGACACTAAGTTTCCTTAAAATATATAAATAATTTTTAGCAGGTTTTCGAAATTTCTATAATAGTGGTGATATTTAATTTGATGCAGCAATTTCGGAAAAGAGTAATTTTTAGTTGAAAATATATCTTTAACAATGTTACTACTTTCAGGCATCCTGGTGCCTGATCGATTCAGCATTCTTTTGGTTGGAAAGACATCGTTCTAGTCCACCGAAAAGCCCATTTGAGCAAGTTAATGATATTATTTAATTTTTATTATTTTATTTATAACTATTATTGTGTATCCAGTTATAAAATTTACTGAAGTACTTAAGCAGAAGACCAATTATGCTTTATAAGCTGATCACACAATAATATTTATTTATACCTTGAGTATAGTACTTCATACAAATTTCATTTTTGGATATTCAATTCCAAGCCAGGTGCGCCCATGTACAATGCATCTTCTAGACCCGATCATGAATAACATTACCATATTATTCGAATTCGAATTTTTAAAACATTATTCAAATTCAAGTCATGCATATGTATACATCTTACAATAAAAACATAGCTCGTGGTCTGCGGTCGATTTGAATGCAACATTTAAAAATTTTAGATGTTTTACACAATATGACGTCTTATTATGCTATTTTGTCTCCACACGCCGGAAATACGACATTTGAATAATAAAGTTATTTGTGCAAAGAAAATAACACGATGCAAAGGAAGTGACCGCTTTAAGAACGAATTAAATGTAGATAGGAAAAAATGAATCATAATAATGAATAATTATTTGATGATGAATGAAACAGTTAAAAGTATTTTTCAAATTATCTTATCGTGTAGCCAGAAGATTTTTCATGATGCAACGATGTAGTATATTGTAACGATATTTGTCCAGCATTCAAGAAAGAGTGAGATTTCTTGTAGCATATATATTATTTTGTTTGCTTTTTAAACACCAATGAGAACTTAACGGTTCTACGAGTTATTGTGATAAAGCCCCTAACGGCTGATCTATTTCTATTTGCTACATTTATATTATTAGAATCTTTCTAATACTGATGATATCATTTTAATTTGGTGCAGCCATGAGGGCTATTTTCACTTAAATCTACATTTTCAAGTAAAAATCTTTATATCGAGGTGATATTATGTACTAATCAATATCACTACTGCTCGATATGGAGGTAGATGTGTTTGCAAGGCCAAAGGTCTTACTACTGATCCAATAAAAGCCCTATAATAAATATTGAAAAAAATATATATAATTAAAATAAAATATTCTCATATATCAAAAATTGTATCTAAAACAAGTCATAGATAAAGAAATAGATAGTTCACTTCAACGATATTTCGTGGTCGTAGAAGGGCGTAAGAAGGGTGTAAAAGGTTTATATAATATGTAAATAATTTTGGTATATGTTAAAAAATCAACGCAACGACTGATCTATCTTTATTTCATATATATTTAGTCTAATTCTAATTCTCTGATACTAATAAATATATTTAATTTATTTATTCTTACTATAATCACTTTATTCAAGACCACACAAATAGGCGAGCAATTAAAATTAATTAATGTTTCAAAAACAATGAGAGTTTACTTTATAAATAAAAAACCACAAAATCATTATGGTGCTCATTTAAATTTTAATTTGGCTCTGAAGTCATACTAAAGTCAGTGGATATTTTATGGCGAATATGAAGTTGTAATTCAGTACAAAACTGTATTAAATTATAATGATATGTTATTATATGAACTTTTATGATTTTTCTTTTACGACTTCACCGCCAATATTCGTTAGCGTTTGGATTGAACATTTCTTTTTTCAATACTAATTTTAATAATTGGATACAAGTTTATAATTGAAGAAAGAAGATAATAAACTTACTATAAAAATCGAAATATACTAATCACGTATTATATCATTTAATACAAATCAAATAAAAAGAATAATGCAATGGAAAGACTACCCACCATATAATACTATTAACACGCGAAAATTTCTCTTCTCCAAAATTAAATTTGCCAAATTTTTACTTATTGCCGCTATGACCAATTAGTAAACAGAGAAAATAAAAATGCAGAATAAGTTACGTGTATACAATTTTTTGCTGATTGGCTTTTTTATTGCAAGAGACACGAATTTAATGAAATATCTTCAAACCAAAACGCTTCCAAAAAATAGTAAGAAATTACATATATGAAGTAAAAAGAATTAGACAAACTGTAAAAGCCTTAGTGTGAAGAACATTTTTGGACATTCTTATTTTTGAACAACGAACAGAAATTAACTATTGTGATGATATTTCTCCTTAAGATTTCTTTTTTCGAAGCCAACGATTGACCTACCTAAATTTAATAAATTTTGATTACTATTTAATTTTACTATTATATAATTTGATACAACAATGGTAATGGTAAGGGTAAGAGCTATTTTCACTTGAAAACATCCTTTTGATTTAAATATTCGAGTAAAATAGGATGTACCTGCTGCTTGATATCAGGTTTTATCCGTAATGTGGCGTTGAACCCGAATATGATTGATTTTAGACTTTTCGATAAAAGTCATCAAAACGACATTAAATCAATTACTAAATATTATTCAGACTTAATTAAAAAACTACCAGAAAATCTGTGTACTACTGTTCATGATTTTATATAAGTTTTGTTCGATTCATAAATTTAATTTTTTCAGTGTGAAAATCTGTAGACTAATGTCCATCATTTTAAATAATTTTATATCAATTTAGCAAATATGTAGTATAAAATAAAATTATTAAGTTCAAAGACATAAAATTTTCAATCATACCTAATTGAACTAGACTTTTCTCCATGGAGTGAGTACTAAATTATAATTTTTTCTTCTGTTCAAACTTTTTTTTCTCTTGTTTAAAAATAAAATTATTATTAAGTTCAAAGTCACATAAAATTTCCAAATATAATTGAAGGAACACTAGACTTCTCTCCATGAAGTGAGTTCTAAATTATTATTTTTTCTTCTGTTCTAACTTTTTTCCTCACTTTTTATGTATTATTACATAAGCTTATGGCATTTCATTGTATCTTGATTACATTTTTTAAGAAAATAATTTAAAAAAAATGACGAGGAAAATGGTTGAACACTTCATTTAAGATATCCTCATTTTTTGTTTTCTTAAATTTTTACAAAACAACGTCAACAACCATGGCATTTCTATTAATTTGTACCATATGCATTACGATTGTTTATTATTCAAAACCAGCAATATATTCCAGAGCTAGTCACTTATCTCGAATATCAATTACATCTCAATAAATTCAGTGCATAGAGCGAAAGCGTGATGTCAAGAAATAGCTTCAAGTGCTCATAATAATATACGAGTAAAGTTGCAATTCTAATGATGTCAATAAAATGTTTACGCGTCAATAGCCGGCATTGAACGATCGCAGACGTGATAAAAATGACAAATGTGATTGATTAATCAACAATAATAATAATATTGATGGTGAAGCTGGGGTAAAATTTACACAATTTGCCATTTAATTGAAGATTGGCCAATAGACCTGAGATAGATTGGTCCCGGGTTTTTTAAAAGCAATATTTGTCCCGGATTTTGATTTTTTGTCCGGGATTGTCCCGGTTTTTGGAGAATTAATAGATAAATTAACAAAAATTATGAAAACAAACTAACAGATGCTAAATTTTTCAAATTAATTATGAAGAAAATGGATTAGAAGCAGTGGTGTTGTCGAGCCGGAACGCGCCGGAACGCCGTGTTTTAAATTAAAAATTTTAAAATTAAAAAATTACACGACTTTAACCCACTTGCTTTGGGTGATTTGAGTGTAATTTGTAAATACTGTTAAAAATTCGTTAAATATATGTATCGCATGTACAAATCATAATTTTTCCACATATATTTCCATAGCTTAGGTAAATAAGCACCCCTTTTTAGGTCTAATGCAAACTTTCTCAATATTACGGATTATAGAAAAATTCCAAATTCTGTATGTATTAGTCTGTATATTTATAAATTGCTATCCCTTCCAGACAGCGGTATAATAATTTTTAAATTATATTTTTAAATTTAGAATTTTTAGAATTCAGTAAGTTGCGAGACTAAGAACATCTTAAGAAAATCAGTTCGCACAAGTTACTCAAACATTTAATAAAATTGATAGTTCTATGTCTATTGTCGCACAGTGCACACAATCGTTTAAAAGTGCAGTAATTAATTTTCTATGAAGTGATAACGGCAAAGGCAGCAGTAAGGTGTAATCGATGCCTTAACAGATATTTTGGATATTTTAGATATTTAATACCGAGATAAAAATTCTTATAAAAAAATAATATTTATAAATTAAATCTTACATTCATTCGCATTTCTTATACGCTAACACCTACATCATAGGTTCCTATTCGTATATGTTTATAGCCTTACGTATGCCTATACGTTGCATTCTATACTACACGCCTTACATCTATACCATACGCTATATTTCATCATATACTCTCAAATCCCTACATTGTATACCGAATACACCTAACCTATATCTACTATATATCCTATTACCTATAATTTTCCTTACACGCTACATTAACCCTACCGGGAATCGATCCCAGGTCCGCCGCGTGGCAGACGACGACCTTAGCCACTACACCACCGTAACGCTACAATCAATCGTCTTTTTCGCGTGTCGTCGCGCCACCTTAGTATTAATTACCTAATTAATTAGGAAATGACCCGCGGAAACAACAGTGCGTCCCATATTATATTATAAATGGGGGTACCCGATAGGGTAGTGGTTAAGGTGCGCGACCGCCACGCGGAAGTCCCGGGTTCAATTCCCGGTATAGACAATAGATAGGTAGAGATAATACATAGGGCGTAAGGTAAACCTATATAATATAGGTAAATATATAAATTAGACAGTAATATTTATAAGAAGTAGAAAGTATTTAGGTATATAATAAGTTAATGACGGTATAGGTATCTCACGGTATGATTGATAATAGATATCTACCTATGATATACAATAATATAGTATAGTAAGATAGGTAATAGATTATCTATCATATTATTAGGTTAAGTCTTATAAAGTATTGTAACAAATCTTGAGTACTTTTATATCATAATAAATACCTGTAAGTATTAATGAATACAAATAATACGACAATAAATATAATTAATGTTATTAAAGAATATAAATTATGTACTCAATGATTCCCTCATACTTGTACAATTTAATGTATAGACTAGCTGTATATAATAGAGATAATTATATAAGAAGTCAACATATTAGATTTTGTAAGTTCCTATCGAAATATATAAAATTTTTTGAAAAATTTTAAATTTTAGCGTTCCGGCAAAAAAAATATTAGCACAACACCACTGATTAGAAATATTACATATAATCGAATGATATAAGGTCCGTAATGATGAAAATCCGTTATTCTGATTCTGATCAAAAACAATCAATATAAAAAAAACTGTTTTTTTATTGTATCCTTAAATAATATTTGTTTTATAAAATACCAAGCCCCATGTGATATATGTATGAACATAAATTTTATTAGATATAAATATAAAAGTAAATAATAAATAAAATCATGGCAACCAAACGAATCTAACGCACAATTATGATAATTTTGATCACATTTGCTAAATAAATACATCAATGTTTTTGTCTTACAATTAGCTTTTGCTTGTACATATATAGATAGGTAAATTTATCATGATTCAAACCAGGAGTTATCTGATTCGAATCATTTGAATCACGAAATTTTCGAGTCAACACATCACTACTAAAACTTATTAATCCTGGAGTGAATCTCGATAAAAATTTATGTATTTAAAAAGTCTGCGTGAAAAGGGCCTAATACTTTTATAATCAGCGTCTTGTTGAAAGTGCAAAATCACATTGCATTAATTTATGCTATTTTTTATTATTTTATTGTATTTATCTCAAGCTATATCGTGTTTATATCAATCAGTGAGCAAATTTTCTATTATATGCAATTATCTAGGCAGTATGTTTTTAATAGCTCTTTTCATACTTATATAAATCAATTGAAACAAAATATATATATATATATATATATATATATATATATATATATATATGCAAACAATATTATATTATGATAGTATAATTATATTCCTAGAATAGATATATACAATTTGTATCTTTATGTAAAAATCTATGCATGTATTTAAGTCAAACAAATTTTTCAAATTTTTTTTCTATCATAAAAACTTTAGTTCTGCAAGCAATTGTCCTTTCTATGATTTGTACATACAGATATACTGTGCAAGTAAAATTTTTGTTTTATCTATTACAATTGCAGTCAAACTACTTTCGCTTTGTCAACCTGAACATAAATTTGATAATGCAGATAAATAAATTCTTGAAGCAGATATAAAGGCAATATTAGACAAAAATTAGAAAGAATGATAGATGTCGTCTTTGAAGTATATAATGAAGTAAAAAATATGACAGCAATGAATATTTAAAAAAATCTTATTTAAATATTTAAATAAAATTATTTAAATAAAAAATAATCATTATTTATAAGAAATTATTTAATAAGTAAATAGTTAAAATTATATAATTATCAATAAAATATTGTGAATTTTATATCGAATGGAAAAACAACTACTGAGTAGTAAACAATGTCCCTTTTCGGCCGACTATTGTAAATTCATCAAATTTACTGAATGTCATTTACTGAACATTTGTAAATAAAAGAGATAATAATAATAAAATTTAAATAAAAGAATAAAAAAAAATATTAAAAAATTTATGCTGAGATTTATGCAAATTTTTTTAAAATATACATATATTACTCTCTTTGGTATTCAAGGTAAAGTAGATTTATTTAATAGAAAACCTACAGATAATAAAGAATTGTAGGCAAACTATATATATTTTGTCATATTTGATATGTCAGTTCGTTTCTGACCGTCGAAGGGAAAGGATCGATATGTTTATTGTGACAGAGCGTGTGCGTTTAGTGTAGTTAAAAATAAGTGATCAGTGTATGAGTGCAGGCAGAAATCTGCTAACATGTTTCCCGTCGGAGGGACCGGAGACACAGGTAGTAATCCTATCGTTGAAGCTCTGCGTGTGCTCAACGGGATGGATGTTTTACCAGACCCAAATGTGACAATGAATTACCCAAGCGGTTCAAATACAAACCTCGAAGTGATAAAAAATATTTCAGACACAATCACTCCTTCAACTTCTACTGAATATAATCATTCTAGCGAACCAAATGAAAATAACGGCTGGACCACAGTTCGGTCAAGACAAAAGCATCATAATGACAATTCTACAAATTCGAATAATAAAACCTCTAACCAGTACTGGTTAAGTCCGACTCCAATAAATAATTACTATGACGTATTGAATACACTACCTACGGATCCAAAACCGAATATACCACCTCCAACTCCACCAATTCATAAACCACCTCCTATATTTGTTCATGGAATAGATGATATAAAACCACTTACGACCTTACTTAATGAGCATGCTAAAGACCTATATCATTTAAAAATTGTGGGTATTAAACAAGTTCGCGTCCAAATGTTTGACTCTACAAATTACAACAAAATAATTAAACACCTAAAAGAGAGAGGCACTTTATTTCATTCTTATCAAGACAAAAATAATCGAACTTACAAAGTTGTCATAAGAAATCTTCATCATAGTACCGACATAGATGAATTAATTAAAGAAATCACCACACATAAACATAATGTAGTCAACTTATTCAACATTAAACATAGGGTCACAAAAGCTCCTCTCCATCTCTTTTTACTCGAAATTGAACAACAAGATAATAACAAAGAAATATTTAATATTGAGTATCTCAATAGAGTTAAAGTGGTTATAGAGCCTAAAAAACCAACAAAAGAGGTTGTCCAATGCTCCAGATGCCAACAATATGGTCACACAAAATATTATTGTAATCATATACCACGTTGCATTAAATGCGCCGACAAGCATCTTTCACGTGATTGCCTTTGGCGCGATCCGATAAACGAAAAAGTGAAATGCGTCAATTGTGGAGAAAATCATCCAGCAAATTATAAAGGCTGTAAAGTATATAAAGAAATAATTTCCCGAAAATATCCGCCTCTAAGACCGAGAATTATTCCATCGACGCGCTTGAATACCAATAATTTGACACGACCCAACTTCTCTTACGCACAAATGACTCGCTCCAACGAAGAATCTCAAGAAACACAACCGGAAAGTACCCACAATGCTATACCACCGAAAAGTACCCACAATGCTACACCACCGGAAAGTACCCACAATGCTATACCACCAGAAAGTGATATCTCTGAACTCAAAAACATGGTGAAATTCCTAGTTAACCAAATGAGCACTATGCTACATATACTAACATCCTTTGTAACAACTAAGATCCGTCCATGAATTATTTCATTAGAATAGCTGTATGGAACGCCAATGGGTTGGGAAATCATACCCAAGAAGTCGCCCATTTCCTTAATCTCCAAAAAATTGATATTTTATTAGTCTCGGAAACACACTTCACATCCAAAAGTTTTTTCAAAATCCCTTTCTACAGCTTTTACTCAACAAATCATCCCGATGGAACAGCCCATGGAGGTAGTGCTATACTAATAAGATCATCCATTAAACACTACATGGCTCAATCATATGCCGAAAACTTCTTACAAGCTACTAATATTGTAATAGATACTTCTATTGGTGCGCTAACAATTAGTGCTTTGTACTGTCCGCCTAAACATGTTGTGTCATCCCAACAATTTAACGAATATTTCAAAACATTAGGACCAAAATTTCTAACCGGAGGGGACTTTAACGCTAAACATCGCTCATGGGGTTCAAGACTAAA
This sequence comes from Ctenocephalides felis, assembly GCF_003426905.1. Lineage (NCBI taxonomy): Eukaryota > Metazoa > Arthropoda > Insecta > Siphonaptera > Pulicidae > Ctenocephalides > Ctenocephalides felis. The sequence continues at coordinate 39,039,019 of NW_020536999.1, read as the reverse complement.
TAGTCCAAGAGGTAATCAACTGTACGACGCCATTGCAGTTTATAGACTACAACATATATCTACAGGTGAACCAACATACTGGCCAACTGATCCATCCAAACACCCAGACCTCCTAGACTTCTGCGTATTCAAAGGGCTCTCAGCTGAGAACCTTAAAGCAGAATCGTCCCTTGACCTATCTTCTGATCATAGTCCGATTATCATTACATTCAGCACAAAGTTTAAGTTGCAGTCTAAAAACCCTTCTATAACCAATAAAAGAACAAACTGGGAACAATTTTGTAATTATATTGATGACAATCTACATTGTAATATTATGTTAAAAAGCAAAGATCACATAGACAAAGCATTGGAATCACTCAATAAAAACATCATTGACGCGGCTCTTACCTCTACGCCTCCACATGCTACTACAGAGCGAACTTTCTGCCCCCTTGAAGCAAAGAAGTTAATAGCCTATAAGAGAAAACTGCGTAGAAGATGGCATATCACTCACTTCCCTGGCGACAAAGAAAAGCTAAACAAGGTTACTCGAGAACTCAAGCAATACCTGTTTGAACTAAAAAATAAACACATGGAGTCATACTTGAGTAATCTGTCTATAGATGATCACTCTATCTGGAAAGCGACGAAAAATGTGAAGAGACCAATTACTTCTGTCTCACCTATCAAAAAGGACGATGGTTCGTGGGCTAGATCTGCGGAAGAAAAAGTGGTCACTTTTGCCAATCACTTAGAACAAATTTTTACGCCTTTTCCTTGCAACGTTTCAAATGACCAATTTATTCTTGACTACTTGAACGACGGCAACAGTACAGACAAACCGATACCAAAAATCAAACCTAGCGAAGTATGTGAAGAAATAAAAAACACTAAGTCTGGAAAATCCCCAGGCCACGATTGTATCACTTCCATATTATTGAAACACCTACCTAATAAAGGATTGAGGTATATAACAATTTTGTTCAATAGTATAATCCGTCTAAACTATTATCCATCCCAATGGAAACTGGCTAAAATAATCTTAATCCTAAAGCCAGGTAAAAATCCTATTGACGCAGCTTCCTACAGACCAATTAGCCTTTTATCATGCCTCTCAAAAGTCTTTGAAAAGATCATTCATAAAAGAATTAGCCATATACTGGAGGAGATAAATTTTCTGCCGAAACATCAATTTGGTTTCCAGAGAAAACACTCTACCATCGAACAAGTACACAGAGTCGCTGATTTCATATATAATGCCTTCCACCACAAAAAATATTGTTCAGCAGTCTTTTTGGATATTAGTCAAGCATTTGACAAAGTCTGGCACCAAGGCCTATTTTACAAACTGAAAAAGATATTGCCATATAATTACTACCTCCTGATAAAAGAATACTTGACTGAAAGAAAGTTTATTGTCAGCTATAAAGACGAGACTTCCAGCATCAGAAATATTTCCTCTGGAGTACCACAGGGTAGCGTCTTGGGACCACTGCTGTACATCATTTTTACCGCAGATATACCAGTAAATCCAAATACAATGATTGCCACCTTTGCCGATGATACGGGTATTTTAGCCCAACACGATGACCATATACTCGCATCCACAGTTTTACAGCAGCATATCAACCAGCTAGAAAATTGGCTAAATACCTGGAGAATAAAAGTTAACACCACTAAATCAGCGCACATTACTTTCACCCTCCGCCATAATTCGTGTCCCACAGTCACATTTAATAATGTGCCGGTACCTCAAACAAATGCAGTTAAGTATCTGGGGATCCACTTGGATCGGAGACTCACCTGGCGAGAACACATAATCAAGAAACGCCAGCAGCTTGAACTTACGCGCAGGCAACTATACTGGCTAATTGGCTGGAGATCGAAAGTTTCCATTGAAAACAAAATACTAATTTACAAAACTATTATCAAACCAATTTGGACTTACGGCTTGCAACTCTGGGGAGCGGCCAGCAAGTCAAATATTACAATTTTGCAGAGATTCCAGAATAAAATTTTAAAACAGATTGCAAACGCCCCAAATTATGTTCCTACCTGGCTGTTACATCGAGATCTGCGCATACGAACCATTGAGGAAGAGATTTTCCAGTATTGCACCAAATACAAGAACCGACTAACACATCATCCCAACCAATTGGCGAATGACCTGCTCAGACCAGTTCCACCTAAGCGACTTAAGAAACAAACTTGCAATGAAATACTACATAATATTAATTGAATATATAAATATATATAAATAAGTGTATTAAAAGAATATTTTATAATTATTAATTAAGACATTGTAATTAGAAGGAGCTATCAGTGGGTAGTTATCCTTCTCACGCCATTTTCCATAATTGTCAAAAATTTTAGCCTAATGTACATTGTATAGATTGCTATGATAAATAAACAAAAAAAAAAAAAAAAAAAAAAATATTTGATATGAATTTGAAAATATATGTTATAATAATAATGTGAATGTTAACTAAATATTTTTATTACTTGTTGCCAGAATATAGTTGCTGAGTAATAAAATTGGAATAACTAAACTAAGTTGTAATACCCAAATTATAAGTAGTTAACCATTCTTGATCAGTTTGTAACGAAAGCTCAAATAAATTTTGTGAATCTATTGGTAATTGATGAAGTAATCTATTGAATTAATACATAGTAATATATTGTAAAATAATTTTCATATATTTGTGAGGTTTAAGTACTTTGGCGCCAATCATCCATTTGACGATCAACGCAAGAATCTTCTTTTCAGAAAGACATAACGCAGTTAACCCTTTGCACTCGTACATTGCGACGATAATATATATATATATATATATATATATATATATATGTGTGTGTGTGTGTGTGTATATTTTATTATATATGTATTTTAAAGCCGGTACGGTGATATACGAGCGCAAAGGGTATATAATGGTATGGGTGTGTAAATGGTATTTTTGCTTAAGAATTTTCATCTGTAAGGTATGAATCAAACATATATTTTGCTCTATCAATAAGAACACTGAATAACATAATAGAAAAACCAGTATAAGTAAATATTAATAATTCCGTTCAATTTTTAATATTAAGCTGTGGTATAATTAGTTTTTAGATTAAAAGTTGAGCTTTGACAGACTACATTAAAAATACAAGATAAAAACAAATACAAAACCGAATTAAAGAATTTTAAGCATGTTATTATCACTAATGAGTCTACGCATGAAGATGTGTCTATAAAAGTACCAACCTTGAAAGGACAGCCGACAACGGGATACATTGAAGACGTCTTCACAGTAACTTTTTACCACAAAAATAGAAACATTTAAATACAATTTTCTTCTTAATAAATATCCTGTCTGGTTTGCGTTCACTTCACAATCTTTAAATCACTTTAAATTATAGGTTTAAGTAACAAACATTCACCAAAACAAATCAATCGTACCATTGGAACGGACAATTGCTACAGCGTTCAGAACTTTCGAAACCGTAAACATGACTGAAGCACTGAAGTGAAATCTGTAGAGGGATTCTATGCCTAAGAAGAAAAACATTAACAACATTCGAAGCGGCTCGGAGTGGTATACCAGTGCTGACTGGGGGGGAAAAGGACAGACTTATGGGGATACCGTGATAGTAATCATCGGCTATCCTTGTCTCTCCTCTTAGAGTATTCTTGCGCACGTGTCCGGAGATCTCGACGAACTCACTTCGTGCAGTGATGAGGGACAGAACGGGACGAACTTACGCGTAAATGTTTTGAATTATATCTTCCTTACCTTTTTTCTTTTTTCTTTTTTCTCTCTACGTTTCGTTATTTTTTCAAAACATCATCAGCATCCAACGCACGGAATTCCACGAAGCAATCACGATACTGCACGATGATTTTTGGCGGTTTTTGAGAATTGTACAAATATTTATATTCTGAACAGGATCGTAATTAGATTTGATTTACTAGTACTGAATTATTTTTCAAAATATTTTTGATTATGATTTATATAGAATTTTCAACTCGCATTAAATCTCAAACCTTTAGAATATTTCTGAAGAAAGGGCGCTTACGCAGTGGCGTAACTAGACCCTATCGTGATACTCAATGTTTATTTCATTTAGTCTTTTTTTAATAAACTCGATATTTTTCAACATACTCAATAGCATCATTACTGGCCAAAACAATTTTTAATGAATTATATTACAAATGAGCAAACCAACTTCGACTAATTCATATTTTATGGCTTTAAATTATGAAATCATAAAGACAAAAAGCAAGTAAAATATTAATTCAAAATTGACAGACCATTTTTCTCTTATACTATTCACTTCTAATTTTAAATTTTCAAATTCATGCCGATACTTTCCATTTGTACTAAAAAAAATTCAAATGTTTTAGTGCTTTTGAAAAACTGATAGCTTTAGATTATACGAGTGCTTTAGATGCTTATTGGACCTCAACAAAACGAACTTCTACAGCAAAAAGAGCATCAAAATGTTCTGCCCATCTAGTAGGGATTAATAATTTAACATTATAATGCCATTTTTGCTTTAAAAGTTAGTTCTGTTGAGTGCCAAAAAGCACAAAAAACTGTGTTGAAATGTTTTATGATTAAATTGTAATTGTATTATTGTCTTTAGTAGTCTCACTTTGAACTTTAAGGAGAATTTAAACTTTATATTAAAACATAAATTAAATTTTCCAAGTGTAATAAAATAATCAGGTACAATTTTAAAAACTATTTTTGATCCCGCGGTCACTTCGGCCAGGGGCCCCCTTGGGTCGGGGGTCCGTGGCATTTTGCCACCCATGCCACCCTGTAATTACGCCACTGCGCTTACGGATAAAATTAAGAACCCAATAATAGGTGAACATACATAAACATACAAAGGTAGTCTGTTCGTAGGCAGGTCCAAGGTAAGATTAGTACATATTAATTACAATTTCAAGCATTAAATTCAGAATTGACTATGATTTGAGCATTCTACTTGATTAAAAAACGAAAACTTTTATACAATTGTTTAACGATGGATTTTATTAACAACTCTAGCAGATTTAATGTGTACATAATAGTGTCTTGTACGTTACCATACAAGTGTTTGTATGTTAATTCACGTTTTAATTCATATTTGTTTATCATATAAAACATCACCTATATGATTAATTTAGGTAAATGCAAGAAGTATAAATATTACATATAAAGTTTTTTTTTATTCATTTTTATTGGCTTCAAATACGTATAAAGTTAATATTATTATACAAGTCAAGTCTAATGATACATATATATTCAAACTAATATAAACCAACATTTCTTTTATTTACCACCCTCATCTTTAAGTGTATCAATACAAATCAATGATTCCCTTTTTCCTCCCTTGTTCAATATTCTCATTACTATTTTATTACCATTCATCATTTTTTATTCATCTTTCTTTTCAAAATCTGCTTTCATGCTTCCTGGTCCTGTGTTTCGGTTTTCAATTCCCTGTATTTTTCTTCTCGCGTAAGTCATCAATCATCTGCATTCTTCTTACCAATCCTTCTAGTCCTATTATACCTTCGACGACGTCATCTAGAAGACACTCATTTCGGAATGGGTCCAGTCCAGTTTCCTTTCCTTTTAATGATCTTGCTCAGTAGAGTTTGACTTTCTCAGCACAAATACTATGGCACTTTTCTCCAAATATATGCATGGGTATGTATGTGCACGTATGTATATAAATATACATTTTCCTTCTAAACTAGTTATAAAATCTTTTAGTTGTTCCACTGAATGACGGTCTCTACGAAAGCTACGACGGTAAATAAAGCTTTTTTACAACTGCTTTAGTTTTTTTACTTGGTGTTACTGCGAAAATCAAAATAATTCATCAAAATATATATCATCACCAAATTCACATACTTCAAAATAAATAAAAATGTCTTCTACAGTTTAATTTGAGCCAAAATGATCATTATTCAACATTCGCAAAATGCAAACTCCTTTTGATTTTCTTAATTCTGGCAATCGCAACTCGTCATTATTGATCAATTACTAATCAAAAAAGACAAATTTACAGAAAAAACCGCTATAAACTTTAAAACAAATTTTAATACATCAATTTACTTATATAATATTTTACTTATATATTAATTCAATCATGTCTTCGTGACAATTCTCTCAAAACGATTATGTATTCGAAATTTTTTCTATTAAGTAATCATTTGATAATAATAAGTTCTCGAAATTAATGCATTAGTGAATGAATTCTCAAAATTAATAAAATTAGTGAATTATGTAATACACAAAACAATCTTAGAGATATTTAAGTTTTTTGTAGCACCTAAATCAGCGTTTCTTGAATAAAATAAAATATTTAATCGTTTTCAAAGAATTATTTTTTGTGAATTTTATAATATGTATTCTGTGAAGAACATCACAATTAATTATTTCTGAGAAGGTAATCCCTATATATATAAAAAAAATTTAAATATACAAAAAAATTTCAATATTAAAGTAATTAAAAAAAAAACTGATAATTTTACAGTTCCTTATTTTCTTTCCTACCGTGCGGTTCTGTAGAATAGGTTTAAAATCACATTTTGTTTGAACAAGTTGTTACCTCGGTAGTTAAAATAACAAATATATACACTGAGTACATATTTGCTTATTTGTACAGATGATAGAGTCTATTCAAAAAAGGATTACAAACGAGTTTATTATGTTTGGAAGATTATACGTTAATTAAGCGGGATTGTTTACGACCATTGAGTAACCATCGGATTTAGAAAAATAACTGAAATAGGTAAAAAATACATTGTAAGCTGGATTATCGGTAATTAGATATTGAAATGGACGTAAATCTGCTTTTAAAATATTATCTATGATTATTTTGAAATTATGATGGATTCTGTACATCTTATATTAATCTGGCATTAGCATTCTTAGCGCTAGTTAAGATATTAATTAACTTAATTCATTGATTGATAGTCTTTTTTCATTGCATGCTTTAAAAATGTACAATATAAGTAATGAAATATTAGAAAAAAAACTTATGATGCATCCATCCATCACTCATCAATAAGTTTGTATGTCTATTTTTTAAGAAATGTTTGAAACTATATTCTTTATTGATGCGTAAGAAGGTTGGCAGATGCTTCTAAAATAGAAAAAATATGTCACGTATTGACAAAAAATTGTATGCCAAAACCCAAGGATTTTATATTTTACTGAAATCCGACTAACAGAGACATTAAAATGAAAAGCTTCAATTCATCAAATCTTAAAGACTTTTGAATAAACTTCATACGAATGTGAGAAAAATAATGTTCAAATAAATATATGGATATATATATTTAGTCTAAAAATAGATGCTTTAGTTTTTTCAAATGTATAAAAGGACTAACAAATAAAATAATTTAGTTGCAGAATCAAAAATTTAGAAAATTATTGGTATTTTTACCTTAATTTTGGTTTTACTTAACGTAGTAGTTAATCAGAAAAATTATATGTCCTGCAAATTACGTTGCCCAATATCAAAATATTATTAGTAAAAGGCGAAAAGAATATTTTTTTAAATTAATTCGACCGAAATTCTCTGTATAAAGTCTGCTTTTTGATATATAACCAATGGATCTTAAGTTAGAAATGTACAACCATTGTCATCTTCTTGGGACTGATTTAGTAAAAATAGATACATTAGAGTAGTAAACATATAAAGAACGATAACTTTGTCGTATATAACGGCAGTAGATATTTCGAAAAATCTGGTAACAACGCAAACACTTAACAATCAGTATTATATATAAACTTCAGTAAATGTTCTCATATGATTCATTAAGACCATGTTGCTCAAGACAAAAAGACTTATGTTTCCTGCAGAAAATGCAAGTGTCCCTAACAAAACCCTATGAACGAGTTATGATTTAGGCATTCCATTTCCTGATTTGATTATTTTTGCATTCATTTATAATTTATTATAACTATTTAATTTAGCAATATATATTGGTTTCTATTAGTAAAAATTACTTGAACGTTGATAAGGTCAGATGCTCCTTATTATAGGTTCCAAAACTTTTTAGTGTCGTGGGCCCTTTGAGCTTTGCCACCCCTATTGACTCTAGTTATACTAAAGCTTAAGCTCTAGTTATACTAAGCAAAAACACATGTTATTTGTATAGATCCATTAATTAAATTCAAAATAATAATAAAAAATGAAGCAACCGAAAAGTAAATGTTTAATTATCGACACTTGGCAACAATTTTGTAAGGTTTAATCTTACATCTCTCGGCTAATAATATCAAGTCTAATTTTTGTCAGAAGATCACTATTTTGCAACTATTAAATCATTGTTTAAATTTAGTATCCAGAAATACTATGTCAGTCTCAAAAAGCACAAAGAATAATGAAAAGTCTTAATGAAAAACCTAATAGTTACTCTTGGTAATTTGGGTATTTACAACCTCAACCATATTGAGTATAGAAGAATAGAAATCAAATGCTTACTTAACATATGCTAAAATATCAACATTTTTATGAAACAAGAACAATATTTTTATATACTTTTTAGGTCGATTTATAGATAGTTTATAAGTAAATAGATATAAACATATTGTGACCCACAACTATGGACCCCCATTTACATTTCTTCGACCCAAAATTTTTTTTTCGCTGATTTGGACCATCTGAATGTTGTCATGGTCGTGGACTCTTAGGGATCCAAGTCGATCACTTTGGAAATTACTGCTCTATGTAAAAATTCAGCATTGTTAATTTGTTCTAAAAATTAACATAAACAAAAGTACAGCGTGAGGTTGTGTTATTATTTTCATGTTACAAAAGACGAATTTATAATATTAATAACATTTGTCATATAAAAAAACTGTATTAATACATTTAACAGATGGGCTGTTTGAATATAATTTTGCAAGTAATTTCGAAGGCAGTACCACAACGGCATATATTCTCGGAGTTGTACTTCTTAAGTTGTGTTGTATCTTATTGTATGGACGCAAACAGCATCAGAACCGCTCAATTATATCCGTTCGTTCGCATCTTGCGTACGTCTCGAATGAGAGGAAAGAACACGTTTTCAAAAAAGGCACCTGTCTACCTCCGCCTTTACATCTCTCTTTGCTTCGCTCCAAACTACTACGGTCAGAGGTGACCAACCCGGAGGATGGTACTCTTTGATCAACAAAATATTTTGTTACCACAAATTTTTAGGAAAACTCAACCCACTATGAGCCGTACGTTTATCTCGCATCCAAAAAAATAAGGGGAACAAATATCAGTAATTATAGGCAAATTAAAAACAAGAAATTCTATTTAAATCATTTTTTTGGTTTTATTTTATTATGTGACTTATAAGTCACTGTCTGAATTAATATTTCAAGTTCAAAAGCCTCGCAAAAGTTACAAATATTAATTTTTGTTATCTTCATGTAAAAGTTATTTGGAATGTGACCTGAAAGTTATGCGAGCCCTTAGAGGGCTTAATTATATCAAATAATAAGAAATGCAGAGTGCTTATGTAAAATAATTAATTGTCGAGTCTATTTCAAAGTTAAAATATTAAATTAATTACAAATCATTTGAATATATGTTAAAACCATCTTGTTCTGAACCAAACCATTGATTTTTTTCAACAGAATACGTTCATTTTAGTTATTACTTTAATAAGAATCTAAAATTATTTCACTTTATAATTGATCATTGGCGACATATTTGCCTGAGATATACAAAAAAAACTCAAAAAAATTATATATACTAAAATAGTTTTAACATCCTAATAGGTAAATATTCGCAAAACTTCTGAAGATTAATGAAGATATGATAATAATGCATGGTAGTGCTCCCTTTTCATCTCTTGTTTATTATTCCCATTACCATTTTATTACCATTGATCATTTTTTTATGCATTTTTAAACATTTTTCTTTTACGCATTCTGGTCTAGACGAGAAATGTGGAGTTTTAAAATCAGATAAATTACAAATCGAAATATGGTATACCTCTATATATTTACTAACTTAAAAGCTTGTACTCATGGATGAATATAGGGCCAAAATTACCCAGAGTTAGTAAAAATTTCTTGTGATTCATATAATTTATATTATAGATGTTCCATAATTTAATGAGTTTGAACCACACTCCATACAACCTGATATCATGCAGAAGCAAATTCCAACTTCAATTGAAAATATATTTCCAAAGGATATTTTAAATTAAAAATAGTCCTTTTTTCGGGTACTGTGAAAAGGCAATTGGAAATCTCTCACTTTATTCTCACCCTGAATACAGTTGAAGTTTAACATAATTAATTTCAGTTCATTTTGGCAACAAATGTTAATTAATTTAAATCAGTACCTGTTGATCTCACATTGAATCTTAAAAAATCACAGAGAAGCATATATTGATATTGGTAAACAGAATTTCAAATATTGAAATGATTGTTATATTGATGAAAATATTTACAAAACTTTTAAAGATTAATGAAAGTATAGTAACAATACAAGGTAGTACTCCATTTTCCTCTCTTGTTTATTATTCAGATTACCATTTTATTACCATTAATCAGTTTTTTATGCATTTTTAAACATTTTTCTTTTATGCATTCTGATCCTGTGCTTTGGTTTTCAGTTCAGTTTTTGGTTTTCTTCTCGCGTAAGTTATCTACAACCTTCTTTCCAATCTTTTTAGTCCAATTTTACCTTCAATAACGTCTCTTTTTGCAGAGTGGGAGAGACCAGCTTTTTTGTAGAATGGGTTAGATCCAGTTTTCTTTTCTTTTAATTATCGTGCTCAGTAGACAGACTCTTCTTTTTTATAATAACTTTTATAATAACTTTTTTATTTGTTATTACTTTATCTTCTCCATTCGTCTTCAGCACTACATTTCAAAGCTTTGGGAGCGTCTATTAATCACGTGAACGATTTTTAAAGATTTTTTGGACCCTTCTTTTACCCTTGGTGATATTTAAAATTACTCTTCCTCCCCCAAACCACATCACGTGTATTTTTAGTACCTAAACACGTTAAAATTTTGGATTTTTTTGAAAAATTTTAGAATTTTTATTTAAATTCATGCAAAAAATAAATACACTTGATATCTTACTAGACCCTCTCATCCCCCATGTATTATTTCGGGATTTTTTACCAGATCTCTCATTCCCTTTTAAGCCTCAAGTAATTAATGGACACCTCTTTTCTAGATAGTTTTTGTCGACCTTTCTTAGAGTATGAAGAAGTAAACAAAAGTATTGATTGGATAACTACATAATTACAAGTTAAAATTGATCATCGAAGTTGTAAAATAACAAAATTAAATGAAAAAGTTTAAAGTGAGCTACTGAGCTTAAGAAAATTAAATTTAAGTAAAAAAACTTACTCCCCCTCCCCCAAACTACATCACGTGTATTTTAGTACCTAAACACGTTAAAATTTTGGATTTTTTTGAAAAATTTTAGAATTTTTATTTAAATTCATGCAAAAAATAAATACACTTGATATCTTACTAGACCCTCTTCTCCCCCATGTATTATTTTGGGATTTTTTACCAGATCCCTCATTCCCTTTTAATTCCTCAAGTAATTAATGGACACCTCTTTTCCAGATAGTTTTTGTCGACCATTGATTTGATAACTACATAATTATAAGTTAAAATTGAAGACATTGAAGTTGTAAATTAACAAAATTAAATGAAAAAGTTTTAAACTGAGCTACTGAGCTTAAGAAAATTAAATGTAAGTAAAAAAAAAATAATATAAGTACTAAACGGAAAAATTCTTTGCAGAAAAAAGTATAAGATTAAGTGGAAGTTCATTTGGGCGTCAGTTTTCTCAAAACTTTTATTACTATAGGTATCGAATATGAAACGTTTGTCCTTCCTGGCTGCGGACCACAATGCTCCGACAAAATAAAGCCATCAACTTCGAAAACACGCCCGTTATACGAAGCAACGTGTTCCTTCTCGAAGCACGCGGCTGACCCGTCGGACGAAGATAGAAGAAAGACAACAATCGCACAGAACTCGAGGAACGAATCTTTTCGTTTGGACTCTTCTCGCCTTCGTCAGCAAACGGCCAAACAACATTTGTACCTCTTCGCTCGAACAAAATTAGCCCGAAAGCGTAAAGGTGTACGGCTACCTGAGTTTTTAGGAAAAAAATAATATGATCAAAACTTGTTTCTTTTTTCTTTGACTTCTTTATCTCATTTTCTATATTCATGTAATTGTCTGTAGAGAATTTAAGTCATTTTTTCGTGATCGGCGCGCCGTAGTATTCGTTCGCTTTTCATGTGTTAATAATTAATTGCTTCGAGAAGATGTTGTAAAATCCAAGAGATCTTCCGGGAAGTTTGTCATAACAGTTTTGTAATATCAGGATTACATAACGCAATTTC